>NW_024426008.1:735338-854841 GCF_017311325.1 Ursus maritimus
ATATATATATATATATATATATATATGGTCTTAGCTCTTGGTTTCATACTTAAGGAAGCTCACTTCCAGGAAATTGTTAAGGACTGAGGAAGGAAACTGAAGGAAGGGGGCCTGGGAAGGAGGGTTTTATAATGGTGTGAGAAGAAACAAGCAAGGTCTGAACTTGAGGGCCTTGGCAGCAGGAATGGAAAGGAGGAAATAAATTCAGAAGACATGCTGGAGACAGAATCTACAGGATTTGGCAATTCATTGGTATGGAGGAAAGCGGAGTCAAAGTTGAAGACATTTTTTCCCCCTCTGGTTAAGAGCAAATAAAAAGTTGATTCTGCTTATATGAGAATATACCTTGAATAGGCAAATTCTTAAAGACAGTAGTGGAATAGAGGTTACCAGAGGCTGGGGGAGGAGGGAATGGAGTTCACAGTTCCTTTCTGGGTTGATGAGAAAGATCTGGACATTGATAGTATTGACGATTGCATAAAACCGTGAGTGTACTTAATGCCCTTGAATTATACACTTAAAAATGATTAAAATAGGGGCGCCTGGGTGGCTCAGTCAGTTAAGCGTCTGCCTCCGGCTCAGGTCATGATCCCAGGGTCCTGGGATCGAGCCCCACATCAGACTCCCTGCTCATCGGGAAGCCTGCTTCTCCCTCTGCCTGAGGCTTCCCCTGAGTGTGCTCCCTCTCTCTCCCTCTGCCAAATAAATAAATAAAAATATTTTTTAAAAAGACAAAATTAAAAAATGATTAAAATAGTACATTTTATGTTATATATATTTTATTGCAATAAAAACTTTAAAAAATGAAAGGTTATATTTTTAGGTAGACAATCAGCAAATTTTTTTTACACATCAGAATCATTCCTAATTGCAGAATGTATTATCATCATAAAGAATTTCTATTATATGACACATTGTATATTACTACATACTTTTCTGGCATGCTTTGTATAATTAATTCACATATGTTCACTGAAGAGTATTGTACAGCTGACCCTCGGACAACACAGGTTTGAATGGCATGGGTGCACTTATGTGCAGATTTTTTTCAGTAAACATAGTACAGTACTGTATTTTTTCTTCCTTCTTTTCTTTTTTTTTTAAGATTTTTTTTTTTAATTTATTTATTCGACAGAGATAGAGACAGCCAGCGAGAGAGGGAACACAAGCAGGGGGAGTGGGAGAGGAAGAAGCAGGCTCATAGCGGAGGAGCCTGATGTGGGGCTTGATCCCAGAACACCGGGATCACGCCCTGAGCCGAAGGCAGACGCTTAACCACTGTGCCACCCAGGCGCCCCTTCCTTATCTTCTTAACAACCTTTTCTAGCTTACTTTGTTGTAAGAATGCAGTATTAATACATAAAATACACAAAATATGTATTAATAGACTATGTTATTGGTAAGGCTTCTGGTCAACATTAGACTATTAGCCATTAAGGTTTTGAGGGAGCCAAGTGTTATAGGCAAGTTTTTGAACCTCCACCTTATTCAAGGGTCAACTGGATTCAGTGCTATACGGAAGTGTGGAGAAATGACTTGCAAAGAGGGTCAATTTCACTTTTTATTTTTATTTATTTTTTTTTAAAAAGATTTTATTTATTTATTCGACAGAGATAGAGACAGCCAGCGAGAGAGGGAACACAAGCAGGGGGAGTGGGAGAGGAAGAAGCAGGCTCCCAGCGGAGGAGCCTGATGTGGGGCTCGATCCCACAACACCGGGATCACGCCCTGAGCCGAAGGCAGACGCTTAACCGCTGTGCCACCCAGGCGCCCCCAATTTCACTTTTTAAAAACTGTTCACTGAGTACCAAATTTCACACTCCATCTCATTTCCTCCTCATACAATCATGAGGGTGGTACTCGTTTCATTTATAAATGTTTTTTAAAGCTAGATTGTTTTTAAATAAATCGGCATTTTTCTGATTCATCATCATAAATTGATGTGCAAAGCTACTGAATCTTTTTTCAAAACCAGTAATTGTCTACTGCATCCTTATGTGGCTAATCAGAGTTTTGAGAGTTTTTAGCATGAAGACCATATTTCAAAGTTAAATTAGTGGTAGAGTCTACTTACATCTATAAATTCTCTTTCCAAGTAGAAGAATTAGTGTCATATAATAAGTCTTGATCATTGACATGTCTCTTTATGAAGTTCTTTGGTTTAATTTTTATTTTAAAGTTTTGGTTTGTTTAGGGGCGCCTGGGTGGCTCAGTTGGTTAAGCATCTGCCTTCAGCTCAGGTCATGATCCCAGGGTCCTGGGCTCGAGCCCTGCGTTGGGCTCTCCAATCAGTGGAGAGCCTACTTCTCCCTCTCCCTCTGCCTGCCACTCCCCCTGCTTGTGAGCTCTCTCTATATATATCAAATAAATAAATAAAATCTTTTTAAAAATATTTTGGTTTGTTTTGCCTCTTGTAAATTTTGTGAAATAGTTTTATTTGTTTTGCTTCTCGTAAATTTTGTGAAATAGTTTTGTTTTGCTTCTTCTTGTAAATTTTGTGAAATAGTTTTGTTTTCTTACCCTTGAAATTTATATATTGCCCTACATATTCCTTTCACTTAATCTAGTAAGCTGGAAAAAATTCTTAGAATCTCCAAGTAACAGTAAAAATGTTGTCATTTAGTTTTTAAGTCCAGATACAGAAAAAAAGACATTATCATTAAGCCTATTAATTGTCATACTTCCGTTCCATGAAAGCCACACAAATATTGGCAGTAAGGACAAAGATCATTCAAAAGGAGCCAGAAAGGTTATATTTAGGAAATAATTTTTCTTACTTTGGCACGTGCACATTTGAAAATATCAGGGCTTAGGAGCGTCTGGGTGACTCGGTTAAGCCTCTGACTCTTGATTGCAGCTCAAGTTTTGATCTCAGGGTCATGAGATTCACGCCCAGCATAAAACACATGCCCAGCATAAAAAAAAGAAAGAAAGACCGGGGCGCCTGGGTGGCTCAGTCGTTAAGTGTCTGCCTTCGGCTCAGGGCGTGATCCCAGAGTCCTGGGATTGAGCCCCGCATCAGACTCCTCTGCTGGGAGCCTGCTTCTTCCTCTCCCACTCCCCCTGCTTGTGTTCCCTCTCTTGCTGCCTCCTTCTCTCTGTCAAATAAATAAAAATAAAATCTTTAAAAAAAAAAAAGAAAGAAAATATGAGTGCTTAAACTAACTTATTTATAATATTCATTCACTTTATGACTTTTAATTAGATAAATCTGAAATTTATTGCCTAAGTCTAATGTTGTAAGAGATCAGAAATTTCCACGGCAGTGCTTGCAAATGTCAGAGGCATTCCAGTGTAGGTTAGCAAGGGAGCCACAGACTGCCAGGGTCTGCTATTGTTTTCTGCATATTCAACTTTAAAAAAATGATTGCAACCTTCAAGAATGGGCAAATGCATAGAGACAGAAGGCAGCTTAGCGGTTGTCAGGTCCTAGAGAGAGGCGGGGGATGGGGAGTAACTGCTTCATGAGTACCCGGTTTCCTTTTGGAGTGATGAAAATGTCCTGGAGCCAGATAGTGGTGATGGTTGCACGACATCGTGAATGTACTAAATGCCCCTGAATTTTCACTGTCACATGGTTGAAACAGTAAAGTTTATGTTATATGTATTTTACTACAATAAAAAAGTAACCTTATTATAAAATGATAATTTTAAATTATATACAAGCGCAAGAAGGAGATAAACATCACCAGCAATCCCACTACCCAGATGGAACCAGCATTGCCATTTTGGTGACTGTCCTCCTAGTGGTGTTCCTGTGCATGTAATTACGTTTCTGTCTCAAGTAACACAAAACAGAAAGACAGGTGTCCTCTGGAGACCATGGGCAGAAATGCAGCTGGCCTCAGAAAAGGGCCAAGGCCTCTGGGAGCTGAAGGGTCACTGAGAGGTTAGGCAGTATGCCCTGCTCTGAACTCTTCTCAGTGGGCTCTGTGGGTCAGATTTCGTCTTTTCTTAGGTTATCTGTCTTCACTTCTCCATCCACATGGCAGACTGCGGCCCCCCAGCCCCTCAACCTACCTGCTGACATGCCAGCTACCCACAAATGGGCTGGTTCTCTCAGACCCAATTCCAGATTCTGCTCATGTTGTGGTCAGCTTTAGCCAGGTGATTCAGGTCAGGCAATATAAACAAGAACTAATTCAAACGATTTGCTCTGAAAAATTTTGAGACAGAAAGATATCACCAGCTTTAGCTGTTTTCCAAGGCATGAAAAAATCATAATGATAATAACAGTTTATTCTAAAGGAACTTTAACAATATATTGTACATATACAGTTGAAAACCATTTTCTACATTAGTAGATATTTCACAACCAGTTCCAAAAGTAAGTGTGATTTAATTATTTAATTAAAAAGTTGATGTGTAATATATTGTCAGTGAAGTCGTCAATTTGGCATTTCAGATGGAATGCTCTGGAATTATTTTTTCTTAATGTATTCTCTGATTGAAGGCCAGGCAGCACTTAGGATGCACATTCATAGGAGAGTTTTTTCAATGAGGATTTTAAGTATTCTTTTTTTTTTTTAAGATTTTATTTATTTATTGGGGAGAGAGAGAGCATGAGTGGGGAAGAGGGCCAGAGGCAGAGGGAGAAGCAGACTCCCCACTGAGCAGGGCTTGATCCCAGGACCCCGATATCATGACTTGAGCCGTAGGCAGATGCTTAACCGCCGAGTCACCCAGGTATCCCAAGTAAGTCTTCTTTTTAACTGAAAAGGGCAATTTGGGGTTTTGTTGAAAACAGTTTCATTGAAGAATAATTTACATTCTACAAAATCCTCCTATTGTAAAGTGCACAGTTCAGTTTAATAAGTTTCCGAAGTCGTGCATCCACGATCTCCTTTTAGAGCTTCCTCTTCACCCACAGAAGACCCCTCTGCCTAATTGGAGTCAATCCCATTTCCACCTTTAGCCCAAGGCAACCACTAATTTCTTTTCAGTTTCCATGAATTCGTAAAAAGGACAATGTTATAAAAACTTGTATAGACTTTGTGGAGCGCTCAATACCATCATATACAAATAATGTCCAGCTTAGTGCGTGAGAGAGAGGGATTTCTTATTTGATCTTCATCAAAATATGTAATTCCTTCACTGGCCTGTTTTTTCTACTGTACATTCAAAATTATACATGCAAGTAGTTAAAGTATGTAATATGTATTTATAGGAACTGATCGCATTTTTAAGTCCTCCGGAATTATCCCCCAACAGCTGCGGCTCCCTGTCCTTATCAGCTCTGTCCTTTCTCCCCCCATCACCATCTGGAACTCATTGGTTCTTTTTTTTTTTTATGTGGATTTAAAAAATTTTTTTAATAATATTTATTTTGTTATGTTAGTCACCATACAGTACATCCCCAGTTCTTGATGCAATGTTCCATGATTCATTACTTGCATATAATACCCAGTGCTCCATGCAATACATGCCCTCCTTAATACCCACCACCAGCCTATCCCAATCCCCCACCCCCCTCCCCTCTGAAGCCCTCAGTTTGTTTCCCAGAGTCCACAGTCTCTCATGGTTCATTCCCCCTTCTGTTTACCCCCCCTTCATTCTTCCCTTCCTTCTCCTACCGATCTTCTCGGTATTTACCCCAAAGATACAGACATAGTGAAGAGAAGGGCCATATGCACCCCAATGTTCATAGCAGTATTGTCCACAGTAGCCAAATCGTGGAAGGAGCCGAGATGCCCTTCAACAGATGACTGGATTAAGAAGATGTGGTCCATATATACAATGGAATATTACTCAGCCATCAAAAAGAATGATTTCTCAACATTTGCTGCAACATGGACGGCACTGGAGGAGAAAATGCTAAGTGAAGTAAGTCAAGCAGAGAAAGACAATTATCATATGGTTTCTCTCATGTATGGAACTCATTGGTTCTAGAATCGGATGCTGCTTTGTCCACACAGGCCCAGGGAGCATGAATGAGGAGCCAGCCAGACTTTCCTTTCTGCTTTGTCCCATAGTGTTCATATGTCTACTACCCATGCCTCTGAGGATATACCAGGCTCACCAAATGTTTGGAATTATCACACAGGAGAGGAAAAATTCAAAAGTATACACTGAAAAGTCTTCCTGAAGTCCTAGGTATTAGTGCTGAAGGAACTAAACCCTCCACAGGGACTCCTCCTCTTTCCTGTTTGAATTTCTTGCTTCTCTGTTGTTAGGCCTATGAAAGTACGTCTTTCTGTAAACCCTGTCATACATAGATGTTCCCCATCCCTGCCACTTTCAAAGAAACTCTAGTCCCAATCCATAAGGGTTGGTCTTACTGGAGATCCACACCTCTCTCCGCACAGCAGTCGAAGTGCTCAAGTATGAGTTACTTCATCCAGATTGGAATTATACTCCAGAGAAGAGGGCCTGAGAACCAAAGTTGGTGGTGGCTCACCAAGTGTCAGGACACGTGAGGGAAGGTGCGAGGGAAGACTGGTGCTCCAATCTCAGGAAGCATGTCAGAGTAGCTGTCGGTCACTTAACATCGAGTTCTCTTGATAGCTCTCCTCCAGTGGAAGTTGAACCTATTTTTTATTCTCTGGGCTGTCCAGGCGAACTACTGAATAAAATACACAAATACATTATCATGTTCATCATACCATCTCCCAAGGACAAATTTTAATTCTCAGAAGTAATGCAGTAAACCCATGAGGAGGAAGAGAAGTATTTTCCTGCTGACTCATAATTTATAAGCCATTTCTCAATCAATACAATCTGTCCCGTGCATTATTTACTGCACAAATATAACATAAGCAGTATTGGTTCTTTTCCCTCATCCCCCCTTCTCCACTCTGCTTTCAAATTATGACCACTGTGTCTTCTAGGAAGACAGAGAAAACCTATTGTTAGCTCATAAACTGGACCTTTTTACAGCTGCTCCCTTAGCTGTATTAGACCTAGCTGAGGCGGTAAAATCAGAACTTGCAAGTTCTTGATTACATTCTTGGCCAAGGTCATACCCTGTCTAGGGAGGATGAGAGGTCATGATTTCATTCTTCTAGTTATATGCACATAAATTATTATATGCTCTTAATCTACATGAATTCTACTTACCTTATTTACTAAGCAACTCATGGATATAATGGTATTTTGTTAGTCCTGTCCAGTGATGATTTCCAAATATCACCAACACAGTCTATTGATAAGATAAAGCTGAGTTTATTGCTTGGATTGGTAAGAACCACACCTCCTCAGAGCTTTGGCAGGGTCTCAAAGAGGGGATGGTCAGGTCAGAATTTATTGAGAATTTGAAGTTTGTCTTAAGATAGGTCTTTCAATGAAGGGATTTGATTAGAATCAGGTACTGATCAAATAAGACGGTCAGGATTGGTGAAAACAATAAGGAATGGGTTTTGAGGCTCGGGCTTCAAAGAATTGTAGGGCACAGACTGCCTGTTGATGTCTTCCATTGGAGACTTTCTTTTGGGAAGTTCTGTGATGAACTCTCAAAGCTTGCTGAGGAAAGCGACTCCCAGAAAAGTAATGAAGACAGAGGAATAAAAAAATTATGTCAATGTAGAGAATAAGGTAAGTGAAGCAGGTTCAGTTCTCAGTATCCAGGATGGGTGGAATGTCGGTGGTTTTGGTTCTTAGTCCCTTTCCAATCTCTCCAACTGAGTTAAACTGCTGAAACAGATAAATCCCCAAATGTATGATGGCTCAGGTATGAAAGAACTTTTCACTCAAGTTAAGTCCAGAATGAGTGTTCCTGATTAACGTATGGTTTTCCTCCTTGGGGAAAGGACTCCAGCTTTTTAGATACCGAGCTCCATTAAGGCAATGACCCCCACGTTGAGCAGTCACCAGGATCACCTGGAGGTTTTGCTAAACCATAAAGTTTCTTGTCACATGACCCCACCTAGATACATAGAGAGCGAGGAAATCTTATCCTTTTGACTGAAAAAGAGTTTTTGTAGAAAACGAACCTTAGGGGACAACTATCCGCTTCTCTCTAGCTTATCACGTAACCAACAAAACTCCAAGAGCACCCACCTTCCCACACATAGAGCGTACTCAATTCCTCCCAAGACCCATCCAATTTACTACATCCAGGTGGTACACAGGCCTCTCTACAAAACCCAAAAGTGACTCCTCATGGTTTACACGCTAAAAACCAAAAAGCTGTCTGCTCTACGATATATAATGGTGGAATAGAGACAGGATAAAATGCCCATTCAGACAAGAAAAATGGAGAAACACAGCAGGCATAGCAATTTGTCCATAGCAATGACAAAATCCTGCAGGGCGGGCATTGGTAATGGTGGGAGAGCAGTTCACTTAGTGGAGTCCAAGCATGCTGTCTAGAAAGAACTCCTTTGGCCATAATCTCTGTGACTTCTTGTGCTCATGAATTCAGTGTGACACTTAGTAGGCTTCTGATCTGTTTGCATCCGGGTGGTTCAATGTGTTTATAACTGCACCCAGGGCAGAATTCTGAAGGCTAAATCTATTTCTCTGTTTCTTTTATCCCTATTGCTCTCTTAACGGGGACTACATAGAGGCCTTCTGAAATGGTAGATGAGAATGCTGCATTCTTTTTTTTTTTAATGTTTTATTTATTTACCTATTTGAGAGAGAGAGAGAGTAAGTGAGCGAGAGAGCACAAGTTGGGTGGGGGGAGAGGCAGAGGAGGAACCACACTTCCAGCTGAGCAGGGAGCCCAATGATGTGGGGCTTGATCCCAGGCGCCTGGAATCATGGCCTGAGCCAAAGGCAGACACCTAAATGACTGAGCTATCCAGGTGCCCCATAATGCTGCATTCCTGATGGATCGTTACTTTAGGTGTAAGTTTTGGTACCTAAGACCTCTTTCAGTCTTTTCTCTTACTGTTGGGGTCTGCAGTCAGTTTCTGCAACCCTTAGAAGCCCCAAATATTTGGATTTTCTCTGTTATCTTCCATTTCTGCTTACAAGCCGGCCAGTTCTCCCCAGATGTCCATCTTTATTTTTTTATATATAATAACTTGCTAAAAGCAGAAAGTAAATGTCAGTATATGCGATCATGCCAACTCTTACACCCATTTCCACTAAAGTTACTGACTCGTAGATTCTGGTCTTCTTTTCAACTCATCAGTTAGCTTCGCCAAGTGTCTTGTGGCTGCATGAACTGAATCTGTGTTTATTCAGCTTTTGACATTAGCTTCTTTAACTGTATCCCCCGATCACGAACTGAGCTTCACATATTTTAGATTTTTGTCACGTCAATATCCTATTTCCAATACTAATTTCTGTATTACTTAAGGTAAATCTGGCTACTATAACAAATGAACCAAAAACTGTAATAGCTCAGTCATGATAGATGCTTATTTCTCACTCATGTACAGTCCATAAGATTCTTAATTGCTGGCAGCTTCCATCTTTGGAGTGGTAGAGCCTGACTGGGGTTCTGCTATCTTCTAGGGCCTCGGTGTCCTTGGTTTGATTCTCCGCATCTAGCTTACAGTCAGAAGAGACTGTGGGCTAGGCATGTCCTCTTCTTAACATTGCTGGTCCGGAAGCAGCACACATCACTTCTGCTCACATTTTATTACTGAGAACAAGTCACATGGCCATACCCAGATGTAAGGAATGACAAAACATTAGTCTCTACCTGCTTAATCCCTTTGTGGCAACACTCCACACTGTGGAAGGGAAACACAAATCTTTGGTGGCCATCTATTTGTGTGCCACACCAGTAAACTCTATCATTAGAACTATCCAGTCAAAATCCAACTTGGATATAGGTATTCTACTAGTTAGAATGGCTTTGGACTGTTAGTTATGTATTTCAGGAATAAGAGTGACTTAAACAGGATCAAAGTTTATTTCTCTCTCACATAAAACATGCAGAACTGGGCAATCTTGGTAGATATGGCTCAAATCATCAAAGTCATCAAAAGCTCAGATTCCTTCTACCTTTCTGCTTTACCATCCTTAACTCTTAACTTCTGTTTTTCAAAATGGCTGCTAGATCTCTAGATGTCACATTCACATTTCAGGCTTGAAGAGGGAAGAAGGGTGAAAGTACAAAAGAGTCTATTTTTTAAAGAAGTTTCCTGAGATTCCACTTAACAACAATAGTTGACACCTCACTGACAATGAGGAAGGACGGTAGATGCAGAATTTTAGCTAGACACAGAGATGCACCAACAATACGGGGATTTTATCGTGAAGAAAGAAGGGGAGGTCAAGATGGAGGAGTACATGTGAGAACCTTGCCCTTGGCAAATTGTGGATGATTGTGGTGGGGTCTTTACAATGCATACCATAGGTGGTGGTATCTTTCAAGCAATCAAAGGTTTTTTGCAATTCTCCAGTGGGAGTAAACTACAGACTGTGAGGGAGTTTGACAGGTATTAAAACCAGGGCTCTGCAGTTGGGAAGTAGCTTTGCAGTTTGGGGAGGTTCATTTTCCATGATTGACTGCAGAATGGTTCGAGTTAGAGGGAAAGAAGATCCCTGGAACTCCATCATAAGTAGTGCCTTAAAAGGAGCCATACAAGCAGCAGGAAATGGACTGGTGGCCATGGTTGGATCAGCTGCAATGGGTGGCATTCTCCTAGCTTTAATTGAAGGTGCTGGTATCTTGTTGACAAGATCTGCCTCTGCACAATTTCCCAGTGGCCCTCAGTTTGCTGAAGACCCCTCTCAGTTGCCTTCAGCCCAGTTACCATTCTCACCTTCTGGAGACTATTGACAATATCAATAGGACTTCCTTCCCAAGATTTTTTAAACAGAATGAGCTATAGTTCAAGAAGGAATTTCAAAAGGTAAGTTACAGTCTGTTTTTAAAACAACAGGTGGGACAGGTATGGCCAAATATGTTTTGAAGAGAAACTTAGCCCTTTTTTCTATTTAAAGGAACACAGGTGGGGAGGCAGATGTTAAAAGATAATACATGTATTTATTCACATCTGGATTGCACTTGTGATAAAAATAAAATGTCTAACATCTTTAAAAGAAAATCTAATAAATGCTTAGAAGATGAAGGACCAAAGGGCAAACAATAATGAAATGTAACCCTCATTTCCTTGGGCACTTCTCTGCCTGGTTTTGTGTGTTCTGTCAGTCAAACAATAAAATATCCCGGAAAAAAAAAGAAAGAAAGAAGGGGAGAATAGATATTTGGGTGGTTGGATAGTGCCATGGTGTCATTCTAAATATAGAAAGGAGGGAGACATGTAGCTTCTTGCTACATATCAGGGTAATTATGGTTCAAGATGGTACATTGGGTACTTTATTCCCTCTGATTAATCAAATGAATTTGGTAAGTGTAAGAACTACAAATATTTTTAGTGTGTGTCCTTTTCCAAGAGTCAAATCCCAATTAATAATGTCTAAATTATTAACAACTAACATCCCTATTTGTGTGTTAAACAAATTTCATATAATTCAATCTGGTGTTTCCCCAACCACATCACACATATTCACTTGTGAAGTTTGTCAGTTAATTAACAAATATTAATTTAATCTCTACAGTGTGCTCTACAACTTGAAAGTTGCTGGAGAAAATGAAAAAAAAGACATAGGACACAAGGACCTTGAATTCAGGGACCACCAAGTTGAATACACAAGATCAAATAATATTCCGATACATATCAAAAGATTTAAAAGTTTTGTAAACATTCAGATCTATCAATTCTACTCAGAAAAGTACAACCTGAGAAAATTATCATGTGCATATGGAAAGAATTAACTGTAAGCATGGTCATCAAAATACTGATTATAAAAACACCAAACTAAAAACCTGCTATTTCAATAGGGGATTGCTCCGGAAATTATGGTGCTGTCATGCAACTGAGTACGACGTCATCCAGATGACTGTGACAACGCATAATGCACACTCATGATCAACTGATAGGTGGGAAACATACATCTTACTGAAAAAGATGTACTGTTTGCATTGTCAGTGCTGTCTATAAGCTATCTCCCTCTTCTCTGAGAACTGTCCTTCAGATCATAGAGACCCGAGTCCACCTTTTTACCAGTGACTTGTGTCTGCTGATTGGATCCCCTGGCCCAATCCAGACAATCAAATTCTGCCTTCTAGTAATTTGAAATTGAGATTTGCAAATGCCAGTCTCTTTGTGTTGGTGACTTGAATATGGCATGAATAACTCACGTGCTGGTTTACAGTGATGTACATTTAACCATATATATGGGGAAGCAAAGAAGTGTATCTACAGAGAGAAAAGAATGAAGCACATCTATAATGAGGGGAACTGAGGCCAGAAACCATGTGTTTTCAGAAGGTTCTGATGACCAATTTCAGGTTCTGGAGTCCTAGCTCCAGAGTCTATTAGACTTTGGAGTCCATTAGACACCCTCTTTCCTTTCAATAATTCTCTTCATTCCCTAAGCTGGTCTGATAGGCTTACTGTTACTTGCAACCCAAATCAGATCTCCTATTTGAAACCAAGAGTAATTTCTAAGAATATTAGGAATACAAAGAGGCAACCCAGGGAATGGGAGAAGATATTTGCAAATGACACTACAGATAAAGGGCTGGTATCCAAGATCTATAAAGAACTTCTCAAACTCAACACCCAAAAAACAAATAATCAAGTCAAAAAATGGACAGAAGACATGAACAGACACTTTCCAATGAAGACATACAAATGGCTAACAGACACATGAAAAAATGTTCAACATCATTAGCAATCAGGGAAATTCAAATCAAAACCACAATGAGATACCACCTTATACCAGTTACAAAGGCAAAAATTGACAAGGCAAGAAACAACAAATGTTGGAGACGTTGTGGAGAAAGGGGAGCCCTCTTACACTGTTGGTGGGAATGCAAGTTGGTACAGCCACTTTGGAAAACAGTGTAGAGGTTCCTTGAAAAGTTAAAAGTAAAGCTACCCTATGACCCAGCAATTGCATTACTGGGTATTTACCCCAAAGATACAGATGTGATGAAAAGAAGGGCCATATGCACCCCAATGTTCATAGCAGCAATGTCCACAGTAGCCAAATTGTGGAAGGAGCCAAGATGCCCTTCAACAGATGAATGGATAAAGATGTGATCCATATATACAATGGAATAGTACTCAGCCATCAGAAAGGATGATTACCCAACATTTGCAGCAACATCGACGGAACTGGAGGAGATTATGCTAAGTGAAATAAGTCAAGCAGAGAAAGACAATTATCATATGGTTTCACTTATTTGTGGAACATAAGGAATAGCATGGAGGACATTAGGAGAAGGAAGGGAAAAACGAAGGGGGAGAAATCAGAGGGAGAGATGAACCATGAGAGACTATGGACTCTGGGAAACAATCCGAGGATTTTAGAGGGGAGGTGGTTGGGGGAATGGGTTAGCCTGGTGAAGGGTATTAAGAAGGGCACGTATTGCATGGAGCGCTGGGTGTTATATGCAAACAATGAATCATGGAACACTACATCAAAAACTAATGATGTACTGTGTGGTGACTAACAGAACATAAAAAAAAAAAAAGGAATACATCATTGCTTATTAGGAGGTATCTGGGCATTTGTGACAGTATATAGGGCAAATTGATGCTAAAAATTGTTTCCTCATACTCTTGACTTAATGAAACTCTCATGGGCAAGGTTCTTAAAAAACATTTTGAGGAATGCTCTTTTGGATGAAAAATGTACCTGGTTTGTGCAGATACTTTCCTGTTATTAGAGCTTAAAAATACCTTTAAAATATTGTGGAAAACCATTTCCTCGCTAGATTTGTCTTTGTAAGAGGACTTTTTGGAACTCAAGTTTGTGTCTGTTGCCAAACAGAACATTGAGGAAATTATTTTGGAAAAATTTTTATGGTAAAATATCTTTCTGTTACCCTCAAAACAAGTGATCAGACATTTTTATCCTATTTCATCTACATCTATTTGCAAAGTTATTTTATTTGCACTTTTATCTGTGAAGACATCATTTAAAAGGATTTATGTTATGCTCACTTTCCCACAATAACTAGAATAGAAGATTTTGTAGCAATCAAGCAGCTTGAAATGCTCTTATTGATATGTTTTCAAAGTGAAAAAAAATCTTGCTTCGTTTTATTCATGTTTTAATTTATCTTGATATTTTAAAAAAGACACAAAAGACCTCAAATAGAGTCACTTGTGCTAAGTCCCACATCACCAAACTGAAACTTAATACCTAACTTAATTATAGTTTCAACCTCTCCCAGGAGTGGAATTTTAAACCAGTCTGGAATTATCCGGTTAGCAGAAGTGAGGTAATCTTTCTGATAGACCCTTGCTGTCTTCTAGAGGAAAGTGACCTTGTCACAAAGAATCCATTCTTGGCTACTAACTTTCTTGTCCTCCCCCCCACTTCTTATAATTCATTTTATACAATTCCTTGGAGCTCCCTTCTATCTGCTAGATGGGATGCTGCCTGATTCATGAATCATTGAATAAAGCCAATAAGATCTTTAAAATTTACTCAGATGAATTTTGTTTAACAATATTGGTGGCAGTGGTGGGATCTGAGGGAAACTTCTGTTGGCTTTAGGGACAATGAGAAACACAGGCACTGATACCCACAAACCCTTTGCATTCTCTTTCTTTCTTTTTTTTCCCAAAGACTTTATTTATTTATTTTACACACACACACACACACACACACAGAGCTGCACGTGAGAGCATGAGTGGGGGGAGGGGCAGAAGAAGAGGGAGAGAGAGAATCCCAAGCTGACTCCAAGCTGAGCATGCAGCCTGACTCTGGGCTCATCTCATGATCCATGAGATCATGACCTGAGCTGAAACCAAGAGTCAGATGCTTAACTGACTGGGCCACCAGGCACCCCTGAATTCTCTGTCTTTCTTATCATTTTTGAGGGTCATAAGTAAATTCCTCTCCATTCTGAACTTCATTTTCTTCCTGCCAAGCTCACAATCTAATTGGCTTTCCAGTCCAGGGCTTAGCATGTCAGCTTGAGCTGGCAGATGGTTCCACCCGGAACCTGAGTCTCTAGCCCTTGGTTAAGTCTATAGCTCCCCATTTGATTGGAACCTTCAGCTCTTGGTTCACTCCCCAGATTCCACACTAGGAACTACTGGTGGTTCAGTTTGCAGTCCTCATTTGTTTGGGTTTCCTGGGTCAGTACTTTCTTTAATCCCTAGTTCCATGTTGACAATTGCTAGTGATACATTCAAGGCCTCTATTAGCCAGTTCACAGTAACACCTCTTTGGTTACTGCTGATGTGTTGATATGCACATGTTTATCTTGTTTTGTGTAAATAAAATTAGTGGGCATGGGTCAAGACTTAAAAGCTGTTAGAGTGCTAACCACTTAACTCAAAGACTTCTGTGTTAAGATAACTTGGTCATAGATTGGGTTAGACTGACACTAGGTCACCTGCCAACCTCAAGAAAATGTCCATGCAGTGAGATACACTGTAAAACACCACACAATCCCCAACTCAGTGGCATGCTCCTCTTAGGCATTAATTTGGCTCTGAGAGACCCAAAGCTTAGCTAAAGAAATGCGACCCTTAGTTCCAAAGAGTTGAGCATGCCACCTTCCAGCACAATTGCTTATTTTATATCTAAGAACTGTCATCCTGGAAGCTGTAGATGTCTACAAAAATGGCAATATCTTACTAAAATTTGTGTCCTGAGAACTTGGCTTGGTAACTGTCAGGTTGGGGGCCCTAATATATGGCTGGACCGAAATATGGGTTAAACTCCATTTGTAGTTAGGGTGCTGTCAAAGTGCCAGACCTCAATCTAAAATTACAATGGCCAGTATGAGAAATGATTCCATTAGACAAGATCATTCATTTAAGAAGTGAGCTTCAAAGCAAGGGCTCCCAAATCAACAAATAGAATGGGACACCTATTTTAACTGGCATGCAAAAGCCTCCAAAAGACTTCAAAATGCCAAAATAGCTTTATTGAAAGTTTCATTGCAAATGGTTAATGAAAAATTAAACATATATAAAGTACCTAAAATAAAAGACTATAAGACTAACATTAACTCCTACAGTTCCCCTCTTTCTTCCCCCCCTTTTTTAAGTACTTATTCTAGGAATTCTTTTTGGTATTTTAGTATTCTAGTAATTCTTTTAAAGTACTTATTCTAGTAATCCTGAGGTGTCTTTCCACTCTGAAGACACTGTGAGACATAAAAGTCCACCAAGTCAGTGGCCCTACAGATGCCTCCATATCTATCCTTGAAGGAGGACCCCATAGGGCCCCTCCTAGGATTCATGGTATTGTTGAGGGATTTTCTGATACACTGCTATGAAATTCTTTTAAATAGCCAAGAGGAAATTAAAATTAAAATTAAAATTAATGGAAAACTTTGCCAGATTTTGATAGATAACAGAGCCTGCAGATGAGAGCCTGAGAAAACTGGCAGAAGCCAATCAAGGGTAAAAATTCTTACCACAGTGAGAGGGGGGAAGATGGTGGCAGAGTAGGAGGACCCTAGGCTTGCTTTGTGTTACAAATACAACTAGATAACTACCAAATCATCCTAAATACTCAGAAATCGACCTGAAGGCTGCCAAAACAGGAGGCCCACTCCCTGCACTCTTGTGGAACTGCCCTTCTTAGTCAAGCTTACCCCAGTCCCAGGTCAGTGGGTCCCCTCGCCTAGAAGACCAGCAAAAAAACCTACCCCTACCATGTCTCTTGACCAGAAAGTTTTGCATAGTCTTGGTTCCCTCATTTCACAAAGAGACCAGAAGACAACTAGTTAAAACTTTTAATATTCAGGCCAGGGATGAAACACTGCCCACAGAAGGCAAGGAGTTTCCACACAACCGGCCTAAAGGATAGAATAGCCAGAACACAGCAGCCAGAGTGCATGCAGCACACACTGGAGACATTCCCTGATGTGCTAGGCCCTGACCACTTCTTCATAAGGCCATTACATTCAGGAGCAGGAGATATAACTGGCTTCTCTAACACACAGAAAGACTTAGACAAAATGAGAAGATGGAGGAATATATCCCAAATCAAAAATGAGATAAGACCACAGCCAGAGATCTAAGCAAAACAGTATAAATAACATGCCTGATGGAGAATTTAAAGCAATGATCATAAGGATACTCACTGCACTTGAGAAAAGAATAGAAGACATGAGTGAGACCCTTATGACAGTGATAAAAGAGTTAAAAAAGAAACAGATGAAGAGTGCAATAAATGAGATTAGAAACACACTTGATGCAATAAACAGCAGGCTGGAAGAAGAGGAATGAATTAATGTCCTAGAAGACAAAGTAATGGAAAGCAGTGAAACTGAACAAAATAGGGAAAGAATTATGCAAAACGAGAATAGATTTAGGGAACTCAGGGACTCCGTCATAGTAACATTCCCATTAAAGGAGTCTTCAAAGAATAAGAGAGAGAAAAAGAGGCAGAAAACTTATCTGAAGAGTTAATAGGTGAAAACTTCCCCAATCTGGGGAAAGAAACAGATATCCAGATCCAGGAGGTATGGAAAACCCCCAACAAAATCACCAAAAATAGAGCCACACCAAGGTATATTATAATTAAGCTAGCAAAATACAGCAATGAGGAAGAAATCTTAAAAGCACCAAGACAAAAGAAGACAGATACTTATAAGGGAAAACCCATAGGCTATCACCATATTTTTCAGCAGAAACTCTCCAAACCAGAATGGACTGGCATGATATATTCAAACTACTGAGTGGGAAAAACCTGCAGCCAAGAATACTCTATCCAGCAAGGCTATCATTCAAAATAGAAGGAGAAATAACGAGTTTCACTGATTAAAAACTAAAGGAGAACGTCACCACAAAATTAGCCCTGAAAGGGGACTCTGTGAGTGGAAAAAAAAGACCAAAAGTGACAATATGAGGGTAGGAAACACAAAACCAGTAAAAATGAATATTTCTATAAAAAATCAGTCAAGGAACTCACAAAAATAAAAGGATATAAAATATAACCACATATACCTAAAATGTGGGGAGGACAGGAATAAAAAATGGGTTCAAATAAATGACCATCAACTTAATACAGACTGCTATATGAAGAAGATGTTATGTACAAACCTGAAGGTAACCACAAATCTGAAACTTAGTAAATATGTAAAGAATAAAAAGAAAGAAATCCAAATATATCACTAAAGAAAACCAGCAAATCATAAAAGAGAGAAAGATAAGAAAGGATCAGAGAGTATCTCCAGAAAAACCCACAATAAATACCTATCTATCAATAATTACTTTGAGTAGAAATGGACCGAATGCTCCAATCAAAAGATATAGGGTATCAGAATGGATAAAAAACCAGGACCCACCTATGTGTGCCTATAAGAGACTCATTTTAGACCTTAAGACACCTGTATATTGAGACTGAGGGATGGAGAAACATTTATCATGCAAATGGATTTCAAAGAAAAGTCAGAGTAGCAATACTTTATCCAACAAACTAGTCTTGAAAACAAAGACTCTAACAAGAGACAAAGGTGGACACTATATAATAAAGGAAACAATCCAACAGAAAGATATAATAATTGTAAATATTCATTCACCCAACATGGGAACACCCAAATACATAACACAGTTAATAGCAAACATAAAGGGACTAATTGATAATAACACAATAAGATTAGGGGACTGTAATTCCCCACTTACACCAATGGACAGATCATCTAAACAGAAACTCAACAGCTTTGAATGATACACTGGACTGGATGGACTTAACAGATATATTCAGAGCATTTCATCCAAAATTAGTAGAATGCACATTCTTTTCTTTTTTTTTTTAAAGACTTTATTTATTTATTCGACAGAGACAGAGACAGCCAGCGAGAGAGGGAACACAAGCAGGGGGAGTGGGAGAGGAAGAAGCAGGCTCCCAGCGGAGGAGCCTGATGTGGGGCTCAATCCCACAACGCCGGGATCACGCCCTGAGCCGAAGGCAGATGCTTAACCGCTGTGCCACCCAGGCGCCCCTGCACATTCTTTTCAAGTGCCCATAAAATTTCCTCCAGAATAGATCACATATTAGGTCACAAAACAGGGCTCAACAAATTTGAGAAAATCAAAGTCATGCCATTCACCTTTTCTGCCCACAAGAAAACCTGCAAATACATGAAGCCTAAATAATATGCTATTAAACAATGAATGGGTCAACCTGGAAATAAAAAAAGAAATAAAAAATACTTGGAAACAAAGGAAAATGAAAACACAATGGTCCAAAATCTTTGGGATGCAGCAAAAGTAATTCTAACAGGGATGTATGTAGCAATACAGGCTTACCTCAAGAAGCAAAAAAGATTAGAGCAGAAATAAATGATATGGATACTAAAAAAAAGAACAGAACTGTTTAATTGAAACCAGGAGCTGGTTCTTTGAAAAGATCAATAAAATTGATAAACCTCTAGCCACGTTTATCAGAAAGAAAAGAGAAAGGATCCAAATAAATAAAATCACAAATGAGAAAGGAGAAATAATAACAAACACCACAAAAATACAAACAATTATAAGAGATTCTTATGAAAAAATATGTGCCAAAAAATTGGACAATCTAGAAGAAATGGGTAAATTCCTAGGAACATATAAATTACCAAAATTGAAACAGGAAGAAATAGAAAATCTGAACAGACCAATAACCAGCAAAGAAATTGAGTCACTAATCAGAACACTCTCAAAACACAAATGTCCAGGACCAGATGGCTTCGTAGCCGAATTCCACCACACATTTAAAGAAGAGTTAATACCTCTTCTTTTTAAACTATTCCAAAAAATAGAAAAGGAAGGAAAACTTCCAGATTCATTCCATGAGACCAGCATTACCCTGATACCAAAACCAGATAAAGATACCACAAAAAAGAGAAATATAAGCCAATATCTCTGATGAACATAGACGCAAAAATCCTCAACAAAATACCAGCAACCCAGATCCAACAATACATTAAAAAAATCATTCACCACGATCAAGTGGGGTTTATTCCTGGATTGTGAGTATGGTTCAATATTCACAAATTAATCAGTATGATACATCACATTAACAGAATAAAGGATAAGATCCGTACAATCATTTCAATACATGCAAGAAAAGCATTTGACAAAGTACAGCATCTATTCAAGATAAAAACCCTCAACAAAGTAGGTTTAGAGGGAACGTACCTCAATAAAATAAAGGCCATATATGAAAAACCCACAGTGAACATCATCCTAAATGGGGAAAAACTGAAAGCTTTCCCTCACAGTCAGGAACAAAACAGGGATGTTCACTCTCACCACTATTATTTAACGCAGTGCTAGAAGTCCTAGCCACAGCAATCAGACAGCAAAAAGAAACTAAAGGCATCCAAATTGGCAAGGAAAAAGTAAAACTTTCACTATTTACAGATGACATGACACTATATGTAGAAGACCTGAAAGACTCTACTAAAAACTGTTAGAACTGATAAGTGAATTCAGTAAAGTTACAGGACACAAAATCAATGTACAGAAATCTGTTGCATTCCTATACACCAATAATGAAGCAGCAAAGAGAGAAATTAAGGAATCAATCCCATTTATATTGCACCAAAACCAATAAGATACCCAGGAATAAACCTAAATAAACCTAACCAAAGAGATGAAAGACCTCTTTCACTGATGAAAGAAGTTGAAGATGACACAAAAACAATGGAAAGACATTCCATGCTTATGGGTTGGAAGAACAAATATTGTTCTACACAAAGAAATCTACACATTCAATGCAATCCCAATCAAAATACCAATAGCATTTTTCACAGTGCTGGAACAAATAATACTAAAATTTGTATGGAACCACAAAAGACCCCAAATAGCCAAAGCAATCTTGAAAAAGAAAAGCAAAGCTGGAAGTATTATAATTCTAGTCTTCAAGTTATATTACAAAGCTGTAGTAATCAAAACAGTATGGTACTGGCACAAAAATAGACACATATATCAATGGTACAGAATAGAAAACTCAGAAATGAACCCACAATTATATGATCAACTGATCTTCAGCAAGGCAGGAATGAGTATCCAATAGGAAAAAGACTGTCAGGGCACGTGGGTGGCTCAGTTGTTAAGCGTCTGCCTTTGGCCCAGGGTGTGATCCTAGGGTCCTGAGATTGAGCCCTGCGTCAGGCTCCCTGCTCCACTGGGAGCCTGCTTCTTCCTCTCCCACTCCCTCTCTCGCTGGCAGTCTTTCTCTGTCAAATAAATAAAATAAAATCTTAAAAAAAAAAAAGGGAAAAAGACTGTCTCTTCAACAGATGGTGTTGGGAAAACTGGACAGCAACATGCAAAGCAATGAAACCGAGCCTTTCTTTTTCACCATACACAAAAATAAACTAAAAGTGGATTAAAGACCTAAATGTGAGACCATAAAAACCCTAGAAGAAAGCACAGGCAGTAATTTCTCTGATATTGGCCATAGCTACATCTTTCTAGATATGTCTCCTGAGGCAAGGGAAACAAAAAGATGTAGGGACGGCAAATAGACACACGAAAAGATGCTCACCATCACTCAGCATCAGGGACATGCGAGTCAGAACCACAGTGAGATACCACTCACACCAGTCGGAATGGCTAAACTAAAAAACACAAGAAAGAACAGATGTTAGTGAGGATGAGGAGAAAGGGCAACTTTCTTGCACTGTTGGTGGGAAGGCAAACTGGTGCAGCCACTCTGAAAAATAGTATGGAGTTTTCTCAAAAAGTTAAAAATACAACTATCCTATGATTTGGCAATTTCACTATTAGGTATTTACCCAAAGAATACAAAAATACCAATTCAAAGGGATACACATACCCTGATGTTTATAGCTGCATTGTTTATAATAGCCAAAATATGGTAACAGAGCAAGTGTTCATCAATTGATGAATGGATAAAGAAGATGTGGCAAATAAATATATATATAACAAAATATTAATCAGCCATAAAAAAGAATGACTTGGGGGCACCTGGGTGGCTCAGTCAGTTGAACATCTGCCTTCAGCTCAGTTAATGATCCCAGGGTTCTGGTGTTGAGCCCTGCCTCGGGCTCCCTGCTTTGCCACAAGTCTGCTTTTCCCTATCCCTCTGCCCCCCCACTCTCTCTCTTTCAAATAAATTATATATATGTGTGAAATCTTGCCATTTGCAATGACATGAATGGAGCTAGAGAGTATGATGCCAAGCAAAATAAGTTAAAGAAAAACAAATGCCATCTGATTTCACTCATTTGGGATTTAAGAAACAAAACAAATGAGCAAAGGGGGAAAAAAGAAAGAGAGAGAGGCAAACCAAGAAACAGACTCTTAACTATAGAGCACAAACTGATGGTTAGTATAGGAAAGGTAGGTGTGAGGATGGGCAAAACAGGTGATGGGGATGAAGGAGGGCACGTGTTGTGATGGGCACCAGGTGATGTACAGAAGTGCTGAATCACTATATTGTACACCTGAAACTCATATGACACTGTATATTAACTAATTGGAATTTAAATGAAAACAAAAACATACTTACCAGAGTCAGCTCTCCTGAATCTCTGTCTGCAGTGCCCAGAAGAGAGGAAAATACATTTTTACATTGTGCCTTCCTTTACTGCTTGTCCCAACTGGAAACTGACAAGATAGTTGAAAGGATTTTTTTCAAAGTAGATTTGTGGCCAGAAATCGCCGGAACTGGGGTGCCTGGGTGGCACAGCGGTTAAGCGTCTGCCTTCGGCTCAGGGCGTGATCCCAGCGTTATGGGATCGAGTCCCACATCAGGCTCCTCCACTATGAGCCTGCTTCTTCCTCTCCCACTCCCCCTGCTTGTGTTCCCTCTCTCGCTGGCTGTCTCTATCTCTGTCGAATAAATTAAAAAAAAAAAAAAGAAATCACCTGAATTGGAAGAGACTGATAGGACCCTTTCTTTTTGGCCTTCACTAGGCTAAATGTACACAGAGGGAAAGAAGAGAAAACAAAAGAACTTCTGAAGCTTTTGTGAAAGGATTTATTAAAACATTCCACAGACACACAGCTCTAAGTCTAGAACACAAAATCCACGAATCCTTTTCATTCCCATCTGAGATAAAAATCTTTCAATGTGGGGCGCCTGGGTGGCGCAGTCGTTAAGCGTCTGCCTTTGGCTCAGGGCGTGATCCCGGCGTCCTGGGATCGAGCCCCACATCAGGCTCCTCTTCTGGGAACCTGCTTCTTCCTCTCCCACTCCCCCTGCTTGTGTTCCCTCTCTCGCTGGCTGTCTCTCTCTCTGTAAAATAAATAAATAAAATCTTAAAAAAAAAAATCTTCTCAATGATATAAAGACGTAAAGTGAGGATAATGCAGTTGGATGGGTAGATCAACCTATAACATAATTTAAATTGTAACCCAATCTCTTGAGGAATTAAAAACTAGTATTTTTATTTTTAAAAATCTATGTAAAACTACAAATGCAGCTCCAGGAACCGTTCAAATTCTACCTATCCTTTTTACCAATCCCAAAACTTCCCTATTTATCTAAAAACAAAACAAAACAAAAGAACAAAACAAAGAAAAACCCCACCAATAACAAACAAACTTGTAAGTATTGTAAAATTTCTGGCCTTAGGAAACAAAAGTCCTTCTTAGAGGAACTTGCTTTCTTTCCCAGTTGTTTTGAATTGTAAATGTTCTACCTGGGCTTCTTCTTCAGGACCATTTCTGGGTCATCTCTTTGAAATACAAACTTTAAAGAGGTAATTCTTATCAGAAGAAAAACAAAGGGGGTTGGGAATGTTATTTGAAACTTAGGCAAATAAAAAATCTTAAGGGTCTTCTGCACAATTAATAGTAAAAAGCTTTAGCCATCTGAGCAGGTAACGTTAACTTACTCCATCTGCCAAAAACAATTTGGATCCAACTTCTTTTATAATTAGTAAGTTTTGTATTATTGTATCTGATTCATGGCTAAAATTTTTAGAATGGCAGCTACTTGAAAAGTCCCAGTTTGTGTCCGTATGTGTGTGTGTGTGTATATATATATATATATATATATATTCATGTGTTGTAGATGTGCGGTATTTTTCTACCTACAGATGGTATAGCCAAAATTAATTTGCTAAAGAACTCTATTTAATTGGCTTAAAGAAAATTAAGGATTCCCCAAACTCTGAGAAATAGAGAAAGTAACCCAAATGTTTTTCAACTTTGTGTAATCTAGGTTTAAGTATTAGTAAATAAAAATAGTTTTAAGTTTGCTGGTTTAATTAAAACAGGCATGTCTTTAGAGTAATCAGCTTTAAACATAATACTTTTACTCTACCTAGGTTTAGTAAAGGCCAATTAAGTTCATGTTGTCTCTTTAAAAATTTGTCAGCAAGAAAAATAGCTTGGGGTGATGGCTGACTTAACTTTTCATGGGTGGTCTAAACATAATTGTTAAGAAAAAAGGATTTAAATAGAGTAGTGGGATAAGTGTTTCCAGATGAACTCTTCAGCAATAATGATGTTTTATGGTATGTCTACTTAAATAGTTTCCAAAATTGTTTTGGTTACTTGAAACCTTAAAGTTATCCTGAAATAAGCTAAATGATTAATATTCCTTAAATATCCAAATCATTTTCAGATAAAATAAAATACTGAAATATTAATCAAAGAACATAGTTGTATCCATTTTTGGTTTCCTTTTGCAAAAGAAGTAAAGGTATTTGGGTCTATTAGTAAACATGTTTTGTGCCACATTGGAAATATTACTCTGAGGAAGAATATCCTTCTAGAAATTGTAAAATTTATTTATAAATTTATAAATTTGCCGATCCACCATTAGAATGCTAATGTAAGGACAGTACACAATTGCTTACTTCTTAGTTTTTACTAGGAATTAAGGATTGTAGTGGTTGAAAATTCTTTTAAGATTTTTTAATTTTTATTTTTAAAAAATAATCTCTACCCCCAACATAGGAATCGAACTTATAACCCTGAGATCAAGAGTTGCATGCTCTACTGACTGAGCCAGCCAGGTACCCCAACTAAGAGTTGAGAGAGAACTCTAATCAATACATGTAATTAAGCTAGTTAGAAATAATAAGGGTAAAAGGAAACAACTATTTATAAAAGGTAGGTAAGGAAAGTAAAATGATTCATTATTCCATAATGAAAAAGAAAAAAAAATAAGAGAAAATCTGAAGGGATATTTGAAAAGTTGTAGAAGGTTTGTGGAAAAGGAATCTTTGGAATGAAATTTTATTTGTGGTCAATTGGGTAAAGTTGGAACGAATTTAATTTTTTTTAAAAAATGAATGAATTTTAATATCAGATGTAAACTGGTACAAAATTAGAATTTGGCGGCCTTAACGTTAGAAGAGCAAAGTTTTCTTGGACTATTAGGCCGCTCTTGATAAAGCATTGTGAAAGGTTTCTCTTTACATTTAAAGTGATCTGCCTGGACAGCAAAGACACCTTTGGTGCCTTACCAAAATAATTTACTGTGTTCATGTTATCCCTATCATCAGGTCTTTGAGATTTAAGTAAGCCCAATTTTTCTTTAACATCTTCTGTTGTCACTTTGGTTAAATGGGTAACTAAGTATTGTTCAACAGTGACCTACCATCATATCTAATTGAGAGTTTTAAAACCTTTTTGATATTTTTGATAAACTTCCCCAAGTTCAAACTCTAAATGAAGTTTTTTTGACCTTGAATGAAACTTTGGGATTTTCTCGAGAGTCACTGGGACATCTCAAAAAAATGTGTTCGCTCTTCTGATGAAAAGACAGATGTTAGACCAATTAGGCTTATCTGATATGTTAAAATACATGGGAAGCATTGTCAGGTAAGAAGTAATACTAAGCCTTCTTTATGTTGTATTTGTGTAGGTATACGTTGTAAGTGTTCTGGAAATTGTACAAAATCCCTAGAAATCTAGTGTGTCCCGATATAATGTTGTCAGCTACATACATACCACATATATCAATATATATGGCATATTACAGAAATAACCAAATTTCCTTGTCAGTTCCATTATCATGAACTCTCATCAAACCCTTAATCATGGTCATTTTTAAGTCTTTTGTCATTTACAGTTATTATGAGACTCATGGAAAAGACCCTACCAAGAACTCTTGATCATATTTCACAACTAAAGAAGGCTCCACCTGACCTCAGGTTCCGTGCAAACACTGGAGACCCTCCAAATCAAATTGACTAAGAAGAGAAATAGCTGATGCTGAGGTAGACTGCTTCCATCTAAGACCCTGGGTGAAGATTTCATACTTTACCTGAAATTAAACCTTTTCTTATTTTTTTCCCTTTACTCTGGCACTGGCCTGGAAAGATAACACTACCATATGTATCAGGCCATTGCTAATGGGAGCAACCTGACTGCTGGATTTGTCATCAAAAACTCCCATCAGTCCATGATACTAAAGATGCCTTGGTCCTTCCTGTGACCAATTTTTCATCTATTCCCAACCTTACCATAAACTACAATCACTTACAGAGTCTGACTTCTATAGCTAGAATATCTAGTACCTTGTTTTTACCTTTCTCTGATTATAAGTGTACTTGCCCAATTATTTTTATTTGTTTTTTTTAGAGAGACAGAGAAAGAGAGATAGAGAGGAGGGGCAGGGGCAGAGGGCAAGGGAGAGAGAGAATCTTAAGCAGGCTCCATGCATGGAGCCCAACTAGGGCTTGATCTCACGATCCTGAAATTGTGACCTGAGCTGAAATCAAGAGCTGGATGCTTAACTGACTGAGCCACCCAGGCACCCCTGTACTTGCCCAGTTAGACACAAATATCTTTGTAAATCATAGTACATTTGCACCCCCATGTTCTTATGATTATCTAAATCAGATGTGCCCTTGTGAAAAGATCTCACCATCAGCACCCATCTTGGCAATGAATTTAGAACAACTTTTTTTTAAAAGATTTTATTTCTTTGAAAGAGAGTATGAGAGTGAGAGAGAGAGAGAGCACAAGCTGGGGAGGGGAGTGCAGAGGGAGAGGCAGACTCCCCACTGAGCAGGGAACCCGACTCTGGGCTCGATCCCAGGACCCAGAAATCATGACCTGAGCTGAAGGCAGATGCTTAACCAACTGAGCCACCCAGGCACCCCCAGAACAACTTTTTATTTCAAGCTAGGAGATTTACTTCTCAAATGCACTGAAAACATAATGGACCCCTTGGCTTGAATGGGCAAATGCAACAATTCCCATGAATGATTCCATTAACAGTCCCACCTTGGTGGGAATGGTTTGGGTCCTAACAGGGTTTGTCTTTGTCTGTGGTGGGTTTGAGTCTATGAATGCTTCCATGGTGGGTGCAATGTGTCTTAGGTTGTCTAACTTTTCCTCTAAATGTTCACAAACTGGGACATCTCATTGGTCAGTTCCCTTAAATTTATATTGTCAAGTTAGAAAAGACCTACCAGGTGGCATTCACAATTCAGGATTTGCTTATTTTGGCAAGATTTCGCTTACTTTCCCGGCTAGGAGTGAGTACAAATGAGGCTATGATCAGGGACCTCTCCTTAAGTCTTAAAAATATTTCAGAATCCGCTGTAAAAGCAATAGCTGCCCAATAAAACCCCTTTACTCTCTGGCCAAGGTTTTTTGTTTCATTTGTTTTTTCCCCCCAAAGTTGTTGTTGATAATAAGATAGCCCTTGATTATCTTTTAGCTAAACGAGGAGGTATCTGTGCTGTGGGTAAATGCCGCTTGCTGCGCTTGAAGTGACACTCCAGGGAAGCTGAGATTCAGCTGCATGAGATCACTGAACAGGCCAACTGGCTTGAGAAAGTGACTCCTTCAATGGGATCTTCCTTTGACTTTTTTTTTTTTTTTGAGAGAGCGAGAGCACATGAGCAGGTGGAGGGGCAGAGGGGGAGGCAGAAGGAGGACTCTGAGCTGAGTGTAGAGCCCCATATGGGGCTTAATCTCACAACCCTGAGATCAGGACCTGAGCCAAAACCACGAGTCAGATGCTTAACCGACTGAGCCACCCAGGCACCCCTCTTTGACTTATTTGATTTTGATTGATTTGGGCCTTGGAGACCATGGTACACATTGAGACTTGGAGACTTTGAGGTGCAATCCAGATATTGGGAATTATCCTGTTCATAATAAACAGAGTAGTCTCCTTGTGTGCTATATTCTCTCAAAAGCGTTAATGCGTGTTCACAGCTGCAAATTACCAAGCAAATAATCTCCCTGAGACTGGATCTCCAGAAAATGAATGGAATAAAGAGAATGACCAACTTAACCAATGTGAACCTGAAGTTGTGAGGCATGACTACCACAGTGATTCAGCAAAACGACATCATGACCTATGACTACCACAGAGGATTGGCAAAAATGGCAAGAACCTCAGAGTGGTAGCTGGGAGTGGTACTAATGCCTTAAATTTTGATCACGTCTCTCCGTTAGGCTGAAAGCCTGATTAAAACGGGGCTATTGTTAAGAGACCACAGGCCCCAAATGGGTGCCAAGCCCCACGTCACCAAACTGACTTAATTCCAGTTTCAACCTCTCCTAGGAGGGGAATTTTAAACCAGTCAATCCAGAATTACCTGGTCAGCTCCAGTGAGATAACCCTCTTGATAGACCCCTGCAGTTCCCTCAAGGAGGTGACCTTGTTGCAAATAATCCACTTTTGGCTAATAACTTCCCCTTCTACCTATAAAAGTCTTTCATTTTGTACAGCTCTTCAGAATTCCTTTCTGTTAGATGGGATGCTGCCCGATTCATGAATCACCGAATAAAGCCCATAAGATCTTTCAAACTTACTCAGATGAATTTTTAAAAACAGTATCTCTATCAGAGGAGGCCTACATTTTTAACAGTTGGAAAGATTACTGTAATAATATAGTATCCTGAAATGAGTTTGTGTTCTTCAGAGTTAATATACACTGGGAATGTTGGCTATGTCTGGGGCAGGACAAAGACATCAAGAATATGATTCACACACCTCAGCTTCCTAGGTGCACGAAAAGGGAGCCAAACAAGCAAATCTTGCATGACCTCAGCTCTGTTCCTGGAATTACCCTCCGTTCACTTCACACATTCCTGGCATGTCTCTCATTCTCTTGTGGCAGAGAGCAAATGGAGTTGCCAGGTTACTGTTGATGAAGAGTAGTTTTTAGAAACAGAAAAGTCAGTGTCCTGGTTCTGAATAATTTAGCTTGCTCGCTGGGGCATGTTAAACAGTAACTATTGGTTGATGCTTCACCTGTAGGCTCTTACTCAACCCATAATTTGAGCGTCTATGATGGATATATCACTTTTCCTTTTTATTATTTTTCAAGTATAAAATGGATGTGTTATATTTTCCTTCCAAAAGTACATGGTACAGTCATTTGGCATTAAATTGTAAAGGCAAAATTTAATTAAATGAATGAGAAATGAACTTTCAGCTTTCCACATCAACTATTAAAATATCAAATTGGATTTAACTCCTAAAATTTGAAGGTTTTAAATGTGAGAAACAGTTCTCAGAAATGTGGGGGCCCCATTTTTCAGTACCTTCTTGCTTTTGTTCAGCAGACTCAAAGATGTATAGTTTTCAGAGGCCAGAAAACCTGGCTTCTATATTTCAGTTATTGAGTTATGTGACCTTGGACAAATTTCCTCACCTGTAAAATGGGAATAGTAATATCTACATCACAGAATTGTTGAGAGTAGTAGAATGTAAGCAAATCACCCATCCATATCATTGTATATGTTTATCAGTAGACATATGCTATTATAGTAGGCCTCCAGGAAATGGTAGCTATATACAATTTTATTTATTGAAAAGATACTTTCACTTGGTTCAAAGTGCAAAAGATACAAAGAGGTACATATATCTTTTGAAATCTTTTCACTTCTTTTTCTTAGTCACATAATATCCCTTCTTGGAGTCAACTGGTGTATCAGTTTCTTGTGTACCTTGCTACAGATATTTTGTATATCTAAAAGCAAGAATTTACATTCTTTCCCCACCTTTTTTTTGCATGAATTATACAATTCCATGTTTTCTTTTTTATCACTTGAAATGTATCTTAGAAGTTGTTCATATAGGTTAAATTTGT
Organism: Ursus maritimus; assembly: GCF_017311325.1. Lineage (NCBI taxonomy): Eukaryota > Metazoa > Chordata > Mammalia > Carnivora > Ursidae > Ursus > Ursus maritimus. The sequence continues at coordinate 765,253 of NW_024426008.1, forward strand.
GTTTAAACAGTTGCGGCTCAATTAATTTAGCCATAGCTGTGTATTTGTATGTGTCTCTCTCACACACACTACTCAGCCATCTGTTATATAGGCATATTCCAATTAAATTACCAATTGTAACCCTAACTACTGGATATTCATTCATTCAACAAATATTTATTGAAGGCTTACCATGAGTCAGGCAATGCATCAAAGAACAAAACAGACACAGTCACTTCTTTCACATTCTAGTGAATATGAGGCTGGACATTCCGTTTTGCCCCATCCTTTGCTGCGTGGTGCTTGAGCCCCGACTGGCGCTCTGTGGGTGTCAGACTGACCCGGTCGTCCAGCATCCCTCTGGTGCGGGGTGGAATCCCTGAGCGAGAGCGGGCCCACAGAGGAGTCTGGAATGACCAGAAAACTCCTGGCGCCCGGAGCTCCACGCCTGCCCGTCCAGACGCCGGAATGAAGGCAGGCTCCGGGATGGCGTGAAAACAGCCCCAGAAGGGGGCAGGGATCCTCGGGGTGTCGGTCTCGGGTGTGAGAGCAGACACATGCCTGCGTTCGTGTCCCCTCCGCACTGTGAGCAGCACATGCGGACTTCGGAGACCGCTTCTTTACGCCATCTATAGAGGGGAAACCGAGGCCTGGGAGGGCGAAGGCCAGGGCTGATGCCCACCTCAGCCGGGGGTGGGGAGGAAGTTGGGGGGCGCGGACAGGGTCAGCGAAGCCAACGGCTGGGCAGACGGAGCCGGTTAGGGGACTAGGCACCTTTGGGCGTCTACTAGACACGTACCATAGGAAGGCCTGAGTCCCGCAGAACGGGTGGCGGGAGCCGGGAGCGGGGCGGGCTGCGGGGGCCCAGGCCCTTTAAACTCCGGGCGCGCGGGAATCGCGGCCCAACAGCCACAGGAGGGCGGGGCTGACAGGCGGGGCCAGAGGGCGCGCGCCCCCGCCGGCCAACGACCGCCCCCCCTCCGCCCCCGGCCTCGCCCCCTCGCCGACGTCCCTCCAATCATTAACTCTCTCGCCTCCCGCCCCTGCCCTCGCCCCCGACACTGACAACCCGCGCAGAGGGACGGCGGGGGCGGGGCTCCTGGCGGGTGTGTCTAGGCGAGTGCCGTTGTCGCGCGCTCCCCCGGAGTTTCGAACGCAGTTGGCCCTCGAGGCAGAAAAAAATAGAACAGTGACCAATGGCGTGGCAGAAAGGACCCGCGCGCAGGCTCGGCTCCGCCTCTCTCCGCTAGAAAGAAGTCCGGGCCCGGCCATTGGCTCGCGCGACCTGTCACTCGCCGCTGCGGCCAGCGGGCAGGGGCCTTGCGGTGATTGGTTCCGCCCAGGCGCGAAATGTAACGCGGGAAAAGCCGAAGCAGTGACCCAGGCGGCAGGTTGTTATTTTCGGGGGCTCGGCGCGGCACGTCCTGCTTTCCTGTCACCGAAAGGCAGGCCGCCCGCAGCTTCCCGCTGCTGCAGCCTGCGTTGGGGAGTACAAAGAGCGGGGGGCGGGCCTGACCCAGGGTTGGGGTCTGGCGCTGGCCGCCGAGCCGCTCCGCTCCTTCGCTGGCCGCCGCGCAAGAGGATTCCGGGAAACGTCCGCCAGCCATGAGCCGGCGGGACTGAGAGCCGGCGACTCGGGAGCAGCGCGGGCGAGCGGAGCGAAGGGACAGACTGCGGCTCAGGGAGTGCGGCTGCCGGAGCTGCGGATCGGGGCCGGGCGATGATCCGGGGCATGGAGGCGCCGATGGCGGACACCCCGCCGCAGCCGCCGCCCGTCATCTTCTGCCACGACTCCCCAAAGCGGGTGCTGGTGTCGGTCATCAGGACGACCCCGATCAAGCCCACATGCGGCGGCGGGGGGGAGCCGGAGCCGCCGCCGCCGCTCATCCCCACCAGCCCCGGCTTCAGCGACTTCATGGTGTATCCGTGGCGCTGGGGCGAGAACGCGCACAACGTGACGCTCAGCCCCGGGGCCGCGGGGGGCGCCGCCTCGGCCGCCTTGCCCGCCGCCGCCGCCGAGCACCCGGGGCTCCGAGGCCGGGGCGCGCCCCCGCCCACCGCCTCCGCCGCTGCCTCTGGAGGTGAGGACGAGGAGGAAGCGAGCAGCCCAGACAGCGGGCACCTCAAGGTGAGCGGTGCGGGCGGGGCGCGGGACAGCCAGGGCCCGTTAACGGCGCCGCCCGGGAGCCGGCAGCGCCCGCGGACGCGGCGGGTGGGGCGGGGCCGAGTTTAAAACGTGAGGTCGCTCCGGCCGCGGCGGGGGCGGGTGACAGGACGCTGACGTCACTGCCGCGCGCCAAAAATCGGGTCCCGGCGGGGGGGGAGGCGGGGCGGCGGTCACGTGACGCTAGCGGAGGGGAGGCGGGCTGACCGGAGGCGACTCGACAGCAGGTGCAGTGAGCGACCGCTCAGTCTGGGGTCGCGGAGGAGGCAGGGCATTAGCTGTACGGACGCTCGGTTGACCGCTGAGTCCTGTCTGGCCGGAGAGGGATTGGAGGGGTTGCGGGCCTTCAGCTGTTCCTCTGGGTGCAGGAAGGCAGGGGTTTGCGTAGATTCTGCTCCATCGGTGCGGATACCCTGGCCCTACTAAAGCTGCCGTGCAGAGATGGCCGAAAAGCGAGAAGGGACATAGGGGGATCTTCTGCAGCAGAAGTTGGGCCTTCTCTGCCTCTCATTCATCCAGAGTACTATGCTAGTTGCTGAGAGTACACAGTAGACTGGGACGCTGTTGTCGTTAACCTCGAATTGCTCGCGCTCTCAGACTTTAGAGCTGGGAAAGATGTGACTACCTGGTTCTGGTTCAAGTCTACACTTTACGGATCAGGCAACTAAGTCCTTGAGGGATTGGTGAGGGGACCTCCCCAAGGTCACACAGCTAGGTAGCAGGAGAGCTGGGACTATGGTCGAGTTGCTGTGGCTCCTGATTCTGAAGCATATATTCGAAGTGCGTCTCTGCTGACGTACAGTTCTCTGTAGACAGTAAGCTCCTAGAGGGTGGGGATCATTTTTCTCTGGAAGACTTCTCAACTTTAATACCGCACACTCTAAATGCTGAATAAAAGTGCTTGGTAAATATTTCTGTTATGAGTGAATTGTGCTAATATAAGATTAATATTCAGATTCTATTTGTTAAATGGCTATGTCAGTAAGCAGTTGCCGAAAGATAAAACAAGTAAATCACTGGATAAGTGCCTATATTGGTAAATACTGTATCTATAAATTGAAGCAAGTTTACATGCAGTAGCAAAGATGTTGAAACTCCCTGTGTTTTGAGCCCTGAGGAAATTGATATACACTTTGTTACTAGTGGCATTATTATTAAAGAACTACAAAGTTATAAAACTGTGCTTTGACACCCTTTCAACTCTTGAAGGGGCGCTTCAGTAAAAATTTTCAACAGTGGAAATTTGAAAGAACAAGTGGTAGAAATATTCATAACAGTGCTAAGTGAGTTCGTGAAGGAAACAATCACTGTTGCTGTCACTAGGTAGCAAGATGGCTTAGTAAGATGGCTGGGTAGTCTAGGTATTTTCCTGTGTTGACATATTTAGCCTTTAAAAAAATAGGTTATATAGTTAAGAACCATAAAGGCATATGTGCACAAATAATTGTGGAAGATTTTGCATTTTTTAATTAATAATGACGTAATCTAATTTTGGATTATCCAAGAAGATTAATATAATAGATAAATGAAACTTATAGGTATGTTCTTTTTGGCCTAAAACAGACTTACGTTCACAAACCTTGCATGAAAGTTGCTCACACACTGCATGGGTTTAAATTTTAATTCTTCGTTGTCTACCTCTTTTCAGAGGTAAAATATACAAGAAAATATGAAGAACTTGAGAAACGGAAAAGGCTGTTTTATATTTCACTTTTTTCTTGTCCCAGTTGTATTTCAAAATTACTAGATGAATTGATTTTAACTTGTCCTTTAGTTAATGAAGAAATCCAACTACAGCTCCAAAAATTCGTTCATTTAGCTTTCCCATCTTGAGGGGAAAGGTCTGGGATATACCTTTATTTAAGGATGTTAACCAATTTCATTTGTAATCAGTACACTCTAGACTGAAGATAGAGAGTTCCATCCCCCTTTATTTTTTTTCCCTCTAAAGTACTTGTAGTTCTTTATCTCTATATGCATCGTGAGTGAATCGTGCTGTTTACTTTATGGAAAGATGGGAGACCAGTAACATGTTTCCCCTTATTCCCTTCTCAGTATACAGGTTAGAGGCAATAACAGCTGTGAGTTTAAGGACAACATTTGTGTTCGTTTATTGTCTATTTTTTGCCACTGCTCCCAGGGGAGGTGTTAACATCTGAGACCCTCACACCAAGCGTCAGCTCTTGCTTGCTCTCTTGTTTGTTCCTGCCCTATGCTGCCTCCTCTGCCTGTGGGGAGAACAGCTGTCATCTACCAACTTATTTTGGCCCCTCATCGCAAGATTGCTTAGCGCTGTTGGGGTATAATTATATATTAGCACTATCTTCTCTTCGTTTGTAGAATTCCGGGAGGGGAGGGAAGTGAGCAGGTCTAATTTCTTTCTGCCGTAGGATATTTCCAAGCCTCTGCACCTTGTACCCTCTACTCAGACTATGTTCATGAGGTCACTTCTTCACTGTGGGACCTGTGTGGTTCAGCTTCTCTGTGCATAGCCTCAGATACCATTCACTTTTCAGGACTTGCCAGCTGCCTATCCTACCCACCCTTTCTGTCACCTGAACACTGCAGATAGTCTTACAAATAGCAGATTGGTACATATAATTTTGATCAGCACTATATTAAACATGTTAATATAGTAGCCACTGTTTATTGCCTGGCATAGCAAACTGCTGGGCTCTGTGTTGAATGTTTTGAATTTTTAAGTTAATTTACCTTGTTTACTGGTTAGCAAGGAGGAATTAGAGAAAAGAGTCCCCAAGATTAACTTTAGTTGGCAGAACTGATTAGAACCTTCCAGAGCCCTTGTTCTTATCCCTACATGATATTATTCCTATATATATCATGTGTGAATTGACTTTAGGGGTTTATTATTTTTTTAGTATCAAGCTGATGAAAGCAGACTTATGAAATACACATTATTTATACCTATGTGTATCTCAACTGAAATGCTTTATGGGTATACAAAATACAGCAGACAAATGCAAATTAAGACTCAGAAAGTTGTGCAGATAGGTCAAGGTGGGGGATAGAATGAGGAAGCAGATACGAAAGCCAAAGGATATTTGGATCTAAACCTGAATTTGAAAAGGGAAATGTGATCAATTCCATTTTTTTCATTTTCTTGTCAAGGTACATGTGCCTTCCTCTGAGACCTAATTTTCTTTTCCTTCTAGGTTGCATTTGTGCACTTTATTTGAATTTTACTTTGTATAAAAATGTGTCAAGGACTCTTAGTTTTTTTGTTCATCACATGAAAACCCAGTTTGAATACAACTTTTTTCTAAAATCTCCGTAAATGTATACATTATTCTAAGTGTTTTGAGAAATAACCTTTTGACGTTGAAACTCTAACCATTTATCATGTACTATTTCAGAAAACACTTTGAAAATCACTAATCTACCTTCTGGTGGTACCGAGATTCTTTCTTAAAAATTAAATTTACCAAAGAATGCAAATATTTTTGGCAGTTTAATCATTTTGCTTCTTTATAGTAGCTTATTCAGCAGGAGTTGCCACATAATATATAGAATGTGTTGTATTTTTTAAAAAATATTTTATTTACTTATTTGTCAGGGGGAGAGAGAGAAATAGCATGGCGCACAAGCAGGGGGAGCAGCAAGCAGAGGGAGAAGCAGGCTCCCTGCTGAGCAAGGAGCCTGATGTGGGACTGGATCCCAGGAGTCGGGGATCATGACTTGCGCCAAAGTCGGATGCTTAACCAACTGAGCAGCCCAGGCGTCCCCGGGTTGCATTTCTTAACTTTACTTTCTCTTGTGAACCATCAAGCAGTCCTGACAAAATTAGTCTGTTAGACTACAGTTATATTTGATTGCTGATGAGTTCCTTAACACTTTGTTATTGTCAAAATGTACCTAGAAACATGGTTTTATTGCTAAGGCCAAAATGAAAAGGACCTTCTTTAAGTAACAGAGCTTATTTTTGTATGTATGATTAAAAGATGCTCTTTATTCATTTATTTAGGGCATCAGATGATTACTTTCCTTACTTAATTTTCTCAGTTGAAATGATACATTCAGTGAAGCCTTACCTGTATATGGCTAAGATGTTGTATTATATTGTATTTTTTTTTTTTAGCTCTCTATTTCTCATTTGGAAAATGCAAATATGTGATTTAAGCTGGGAAGCAGTCAAATTGTTAACTTTTAAAATACTCAAACCCCATTATACGTGCTTGAAAATAGGTTTTTTTTTTTTTTACTAGAAACAGAAAATAGTAATGGGCAACCTAAAATTTTTCATATTAACTAAACTCTTACTTCAAATATTATAATAGAGGCAACAATATGTTTTTATGTATTTAAAAATACTGGGAGGGGCCCCTGGGTGGCTCAGTTGGTTTAGCCTCAGACTCTTGGTTTCAGCTCAGGTCATAATCTGGGAGTCATGAGATCGAGCCCCAAATTGGCTCCACGCTCAGCAAGGAGTCTGATTAGGATTCTTTCCCTCTTCCTCTCCTGGCTCTCTCTCCGCGTCTCCCTCCCTCCCTCCCTCCCTCCCTCTGTCTCTCAAATAAATTAAAATCTTTAAAAAATACTGGGAAAAGATTCTTTCATGGCACAGGAGTTGTATCATTAAGGTTTTTTTTTTTTAAATTAAAGCATAATTAACATACAGTGTTATTAGTTTCAGGTGTACACTATAATGATTCAGCAATTTATACATTTCTCAGGGCTCATCAAGATAAGTGTAATCTTAATCCCTTTTATCTCTTTCACCCAGCGTACCTACCAGTTCATTCTCTGTATTTAAGAATCTATATTTTCATCTCTTTTGTTTCCTTTGTTATGTTTCATAAATTTCACATATGGGTGAAATCATATGGTATTTGTCTTTCTCTGATTTATTTCATTTAACATTAATGCCCTCTGGGTCCATCCATGTTGTTGCAAATGGCAAGATTTCATTGTTTTTAATGGCTGAGTAATGTTCCTCTGTGTGTGTGTGTGTGTGTGTGTGTGTGTGTGTGTGTAAGACATCTTTATCCATTCATCTATGGATAGACACTTGGGTTGCTTCCATATCTTGGCTATTGTAAATAATGCTGCAATACACATAGGGTGCATATATCTTTTTGAATTACTGTTTTTGTTTTCTTTGGGTAAGTAGTAGTGGAATTCTTGGATCAGATGGTAATTCTATTTTTAATTTCTTGAGGAACTTCTGTACTTTTTTCTACAGTAGCTGTACCAATTTGCATTCCCCCCAGTAGTGTTCCTTTTTTCTTCATCTGTGCCAACACTTGTTATTTCCTGTCTGTTTGATTTTAGCCATTTTGACAAGAATAAAATGATATCTCATTGTGGTTTTAATTTGTATTTTCCTGATTAATAACGATGTTGAGCATTTTTTCATTTGTCTGTTGGCCATTTGTATGTATGTATTTGGAAAAATTTCTAATCAGGTCCTCTACCCATTTTTAATCAGATTGGTTTTTCTGGATGTTGAGTTGTACAAGTTCCTTATATATTTTGGATAGTAACGCCTTATTAGATAATATCATTTGCAAATATCTTCTCCCATTCAGTGGGTTGCTTTTTGGTTTTGTCGATGGTTTCCTTCATTGTGCAAAAGCTTTTTATTTTGATGTAGTCCCAATAGTTTTTCTTTTGTTTCCCTTGCCTTAGGAGACATATCTAAGAAAATGTTTCTATAACCAATGTCAAAGAAATTACTGCCTATGTTTTCTTCTAAGAATTTTATAGTTTTTATAGGTCATTAATCCATTTTTGAGTTTATTTTTGTGTATGCTGTAAGGAAGTGGTCCAGTTTTTTTTTTTTTGCATTTGCATTATTTTTATGTATTTAAAAAATATTAGGAAAAGATCCTTTCGTGGCAGAGGAGTTACATCACTAAGGTTTTTAATTAACCTGATTACATGTTCCATTTCTTTTTTTTTTTTTTTAATTTTATTTATTTATTTGACAGAGAGAGAGACAGCCAGCGAGAGAGGGAGCACAAGCAGGGGGAGTGGGAGAGGAAGAAGCAGGCTTCCAGTGGAGGAGCCTGATGTGGGGCTCGATCGCATAACGCCGGGATCACGCCCTGAGCCGAAGGCAGACGCTTAACGACTGAGCCACCCAGGCGCCCCTACATGTTCCATTTCTTAGTAGGATAACCTGCTGTTTTTATGGATCTTAGATGATTTACTTATTTATTTTGCATTTTACATTTTTAAAACAAGATTTAAAGCAATTATTCATCATATAAACATAGCCAGCAACAATCCAATTATTGTAGCTCAATAAATGATGGAAATAGATTCCCAAATTTTACTCCTGGTTACATCTTTCCTTGCTGACCTTGGGTAAACAGTTTTAGCAAGCAAGACTAGAGCCAAATGTAGCTAGTGAGTATCAAAGCCAAGAAGTGAAGGTGAAGGTATTTGATAACTGTCAATAATTGCTACAAGTCGATTTGCTAATTTGGACTTAAACATAAGTCAAGGCCCCGGGTAGCGCCTTGCCAATTCCTAGCTTCATTATAAATGGAAACTTCTTAAAGAGTTATATAATGTTGGGGAAAGGCATCAATTATGTATCTGTTTTGGCAATTTCCATATCAGCAAAGAATTGATGAGATTTTTATCCCATCAACAAATCCTTATTAACAAACTGCCTGGGGCGCCTGGGTGGCTCAGTCAGTTAAGTGTCTGCCTTTGCTCAGGTGGTGATCCCAGAGATCCTGGAGTCCCCACGTTGGGCTCCTTGCTCAGCAGGGAGCCTGCTTCTCCCAATGCCTGCCGCTCCTCCTGCTTGTGCTCTTTCTGGCAAGTAAGTAAATAAAATTTTTAAAAACAAAACAAAAACAAAACCCCCAAAAAACAAAGTGCCTTAGTCAGTTAGTTTAAACTAAAGCATGCTGTAGAATACAAACTTAAAAATCCCGATCTCAGCCTATCATTGCTTATGTTACATGTCCTGGGTGGGTTGATTGCAGGTATGTGCCTTATCCTCTTCATTCTGGGTCCCAGAAGGAGCATCCCCTACCTGGGACATTTGGGTCTCAAGGCAGAGAGAAAAGAGAGATGAAAAGGAACCATGTGATGGCTTTTAAGGCTTTTGCTTATATACATATAAATAATTTCCACTCACATTTTATTGGCCAAAGGAAGTCATGTGGCCAAGTTGGCTTCCTTTACCCACACACAGTGAGAGAGGGGCAGTGAATATTTTTAGTGTTTTTATCTGCTGTAGTGCCTTTCCATGTTCCTTTTGTTTTCTTTTGGTGGCAAAAAACCTAACGAAATTTATCATCTTAATCTTTTTTTTTTTTGGTGTTAATTACATGCACATTGTTATGTAACAGATCTCTGGAACTTACTAATCTTGCAAAACTGAAACTCTATACCCATTGAGCTCCCCTTTTCTCTCTCCCCATAGTCCCTAGCAACTACCATTCTATTTTCTAAGAGTTTGATTAATTTAGATACCTTATATAAGTGGAATCATGTAGAATTTGTGGTGTGTGTCTGTATGTGTTTTTTTGTAATGGCTTATTTCATTTAGCATGGTTTTTTAAGGTTCATCACATTATAGCACATGGCAGGATTCTTTTTTTAAGGCTGAATAATTTTCCATTGTATTGTATATTCTGCCCTTTTCTTCTGCCAATGGTTGCTTCCATCTGTTGACTGTTATGGAAATAGATTTTAATATCTAAGAATTTTTTGATTTAATTATTATGATATGTTAGTCACCATACAGTACATCATTAGCTTTTGATGTAGTGTCCCATGATTCATTGTTCTTGTATAACACCCAGTAATATCTAAGAATTTTTTAAACTTGACTTTTCCTATAAGATAGCTCATCCATGTTGAGATTGGAATTTTCTTTCAAAGTGAAAATTGATTGAATGGAATTTTTCCGGGAGCTTATTGTTATCCATCAAGGTTTTGGCCTGATGTTTGTAAGCATTTGGAAGGCTTTAGGTTTTTTATATTGCAGGCAGTAAAAGCATCTTCATTTTGGATGTAGTTGTACATAATCCTTTTATACTTTTTCACGTAACTTGTATGTGTAAAATTTAACCTAACCTGGGACATGAGGAATATTTTTTTTTTCAAGTGAGTGTTTATTTTAGATTAGTTCTAGATGTATGGAAAAGTTAAGACAGTACAGGGTGTTCCCATAAATCACATATCCAATTTTCCTATTGCTAACATCTTACAGTAGCATGAAATATGTGTTACAATTAATGAACCAAATTGATACATTGTTATTAACTAACATCCATAGTATATTCAGATTTCCTTAGTTTTTAAGCAAAATTGAGGTGAAATTCACGTAACGTAAAATTAACCATTTTAAAGTGTAATTGACATTTAGTAATTCACAACGTTGTGCAACCACTACCTACATATCAAGTTTCAAAACATTCTCATTACCTCAAAAGAAAGCCCTGTACTTACTAAGTAGTTACTCCCTATTTATTTTTTAAGTTTATTTATTCATTTAATTAATCTGTGTACCCAGTGTGGGGCTCAAAGTCACTATCCTGAGATCAAGAGTTGCATGATCTTCTGACAGAGCCAGCCAGGCACCCTTGAGTTAATTTTTTAATATCATGTGAGGGTAGGGATCCAACTTCATTCTTTTACATGTAGAAATGCAGTTATCTCAGAACTATTTATTGAAGAGACAGTTCTTTACCCATTGAATGTTCTTGGCACCCTTGCTGAAAATAAGTTCGCCATAGATATAGGTTTATTTCTTGCCTCTCAATTCTGTTTCACTGGTCTATGTGTCTTTCCTTATGCCAGAACCACACTGTCTCGATTGTTGCTGCTTTGTAGTAAGTTTTGAAATAAGGACATGTGTGTCCTTCTGCTTTGCTCCTTTTAAATATTGTTTTGGTTATTTGGAGCCTCTTGCAGTTTTATATGAGTTGGAGGATCATTTTTTCCATTTCTGAATTTTTGAAGACCTTTGGAATTTTACTAGGGATTGAGCTAACTCTGTACATCACTTTGGGTAGTGTCGTTATCATCTATTAAGCCCTCCAGCCCAAGAACTGTATCCCCTAAAGCCTTGATATATTGTGTTTTTGTTTTCATTTGTTCCGAGGTATTTTCTAATTTCCTTTGTGATTGCTTCTTTGACCCATTGGCTGTTTAAGACTGTGTTTAATTTTCACCTGTGTGTGAATTTTCCATTTTTCTTTTGGTTTTTTATTTACAGTTTCATTCCGTGTTTGTCACAGAAGATACTTTGGATGATTTCAGTCTTTTAAAATTTGTCAGTACTTGCTTTGTGGCCTAACATATGGTCTTTCCTGGGGAATATTCCATGTGCACTTGAGAAAAATACATATTTTGCTGTTTTTATGTGGAATGTTCTATATATGTATTAGGTCTAGTTGGCTTAGGATGTTGCTCAAGTCTTCTATAACTTTGTTGACCTGTCTAGTTGTCCTATCTATTATTAAAAGTAGAAGTCTCCAGCTATTTTGAACTTCTTCTCCTTTCGATTCTGTCAATTTTTGCTTCATACATTTTGGGGGCTCTGTTGTTAGGTGAGTGAGTGTTTATAATTGTTATTCCTTTTTCCATTCTTTCTCTCCCTCTCTCTCTTTCTCTCTTAAAGTAAGTTCTAGGCCCAAGGTGGGGCTTGAACTCATCACCGTGAGATCACAAGTGGCATGCTGTACTGAGCCGTCCAGGAGCCCCTCCATCCTTTCTCTTTTAACCTATTTGTGTTGTTGGATTTAAAGAAGTCCGTTGTAGGCAGCATATAGTTGGATCATTTTTTTTTAAATCAATTTTGCTAATTTCTACCTTTAAATAAGCGAATTTAATCTATTTACATTTAAAGTGATTACTGTTGGGGCTCCTGGGTGGCTCAGTCCTTAAGCATCTGCCTTCAGCTCAGGTCATGATCCCAGGGTCCTGGGATGGAGCCCTGCACAGCAGGAAGCCTGCTTCTCCCTCTCCGCCTCCCCCTGCTTGTGTTCCCTCTCTCGCAAATAAATAAAATCTTAAAAAAAGAAAAGTGATTACTGTTACGAAGAACTTACTTTCGGTATTGTGTTATTTGTTTTCTTTGTGTCTTATACCTGTTTGGTTTCCCAGTTCCTCTCTTACTGCCGTCTTTGTGTTTATTTTATTTTATTTTATTTTTTGTAGTATACTATTCTCATTCTTGTTTCCTTTTTAGGTTTTCAGGGTTTTGTTTTGTTTTGTTTTTAAGTGATCACCCTCGGAATTTCAATTAATCTTAGTCTTAAAACAATCTGTTTTGAATTAGTACCACCTTAGTTACAAGAGTGTACAAAAACTCTGCTCCTATCCAGCTCTATCTCTCCCTCTTTGTTATAGTCACAAGTTTCATCTTCTTATATTATGTTCCCATTAACATGGATTTATAATTTTTAAAATATATTTGAGGGGGCACCTGGGTGGCTCAGTCGTTGGGCGTCTGCCTTCGGCTTGGGGCGTGATCCCGGGGACCTGGGATCGAGCCCCATATTGGGCTCCTCCACTGGGAGCCTGCTTCTTCCTCTCCCACTCCTCCTGCTTGTGTTCCCTCTCTCGCTGTCTGTCTCTCTCTCTGTCAAAAAAAAAAAAATCTTTAAACTATATTTGACATTTGTCTTTTCTTAAAAAGTTTGTTTGTTTGTTTATTTATTTAAACAATCTCTGTCCCCAGTGTGGGGCTTGCACTCACGACCCTGAGATCATGAGTTGCATGCTCCTCTGACTGAGCCAGCCAGGTGCACCTGGCATTTGTTTTACTTTTAAATTGTATAGGAGAAAAAGAGGAATTACGAGCCAAAAATACAACACTTTTGGCATTTGTATTTACTTATGTAATTACCTTTACCAGCGTTCTTTTTTTCTTTGTATGGCTTTGAGTTTCTGTTTAGTGCTCTTTCGTTTCTGCCTGAAGAACTCCCTTTACATTTATTTTATGTCAGGTCTACTAGCCATGAACTCTATCAGCTTATGTTTATCTGGTAATGTCTTAATTTCTTCTTCATTTCTGAAGGATAATTTTGTTGGATGTAAGATTATTGGTTGACTTTTTTTCCCCTTTCAGCACTTTAAACATGTCATCCTACTGATTTCTTTAATTTCTCCTGAGAAATCAGCTGTTAATCTTATTGAGGACTCCTTGTACCTGATGAATTGCTTCTCCTGTTTTCAAGATTCTCTGCCTTTTGTCTTTTGACATTTTGACCTAATGTGTCTCAGTGGGTATTTTTCTTTGTGTTTATTCTTCTTGAAGTTCATTGAGCTTCTTGGATGTCTAGACTTATATCTTATCAAATTTGGGAAGTTTTCATCCATTATTTCTTCAAATATTCTTTCTGCCCATTTTTCTCTTGCCTTCTGGATCGCCAATTATGTGTATGTTGGTATGCTTGATGCTATGCTCTGAGTGTGTACCCCAAAATTTGTGTGATAAAATCCTGACTCCCAGAAATGATAGTGTTAGGAGTTAGGGCCTCTGAGAGGTGCTTATGTCATGAGGGTGGGAGCCCTCTTGAAGGGGATTAGAGGGTTTATTAAAAAGGCTCCAGAGAGCTCCAATGTGAACACACAGCTAGCAGGTGCCAGCTACAAGCCAGGAAGAGGGCCCTCACCTGACCATACTGGTACCTTGAGCTTGGGCTTTCCATCCTCCAGAACTGTGAGAAATATATTTCTGTTGTTTATAAGTTACACTAGTCTGTGGTATTTTGTTACAGTAGCCCAAATGAACTAAGACACTTGATGTCCTACAGGTGTCTTGGGCTCCGTCCATTCTTTTTTTTTTTTCTTTTTTAAAAATTCTTTTTCTTTTTTTTTTTTTTTTTCAAGATTTTATTTATTTATTTGACAGAGAGGGAGACAGCCAGCAAGAGAGGGAACACAAGCAGGGGGAGTGGGAGAGGAAGAAGCAGGCTCCCAGGACCCTGGGATCACGCCCTCAGCCGAAGGCAGACGCTTAACGACTGAGCCACCCAGGTGCCCCTGTCCATTCTTTTTTCTTTAGGTTCCTCAGACTGTATATTTTCAGTTGACCTATCTTCAGATTTGCTGATTTTTTTCCTGAGAGTCAAATCTGCCATTCAAATTCTCTAGTGAATTTTTTCATTTCATTTATTATAATTTTTAGCTCCAGAATTTCTATTTGGTTTCTTCTTTATATATATATATATATAATTTTATATGTCCAGGGGGGAGCTTGTTTTTCACCGAAACTTAAAGAGCTCTCCTCTATTTTTTTATATATTTTTATATATTTTATATATTATAAATATATAATATACATAAAAATATATATTATATATAAATATATATTTTATGTATTATATATATTTTATTTATATATAAATATACATTATAAATATATAAATATATATTTATATATATATATTTTAAGATTTATGTATTTATTTGCGAGAGTGAGCAGGGGAAGGGGCAGAGGGAAAGAATCTCAAGCAGACTCCCTGCCGAGTGCAGAGGCTGATGTGGGGCTTGATCTCAAGACTGTGAGATCATGACCTGAGCCAAAAGCAAGAGTTAGTTGCTCAACCGAGTCACCCAGGCACCCCTTTTAATTTATTTCTTTGTTGTTATTTCTTTGTTGTTATTTTCTGTTTGTTGAAAGTGTTCTCCTGCTTTTCCTTTTGTCCTTTGTCCATGGTTTCCATTATGTCTTTCAGCATATTTAAGACCGTTTATTTAAAGTCTTTGTGTAGTAAGACCAGTTTCTACTTTGTTTCTATTAATTACTTCTGTACGGACCATACTTTTTCTTTACATGTTGTTGAAAATGGGTTATTTGTTTTGTGAATTTTCTAAACTATTCTTGTGAACTCTATTCTTTGTTGTGTTTGTTCTCTAAATTTCTGTTTCATTAGTTTGTAGTCAGCTCAACATTGCTAGAGATTTTCTTGAATGCCTGGAGTCAAAAATTGAAAGGGAAGAAGGCCCTGACTTGCAGAAACGGCTCTGTGTTATAGCTCTCCTTCGGTGCTCAGACTCCTCACAACTCTGCCTTAGCCTTCTTTTCCTGCTTGTGCCTAGCAGAGGGTCAGTCAGACGTGAAAGCTTAGGGTCTTATCAGGTCTTTTCTGAGCTTTTGTCCTGCCCTGGCTAAGTGTGGCTTCCTAAATTTTTATCTTTAGGATACCAGGGCACTTTTCAGTGCCCTAATTTCCCAAAGAAACTCTCTCCGGCTTTTCCTCCCAAGCTTTTGATGTGTCCTTTTGTCTCAATTGAAATCTTTTGCCCCAGGGGACAGCAAGTTATTACTGGCCTTACAAGATTTTTGAGCGATGCCCTCTGTTTAACTGCTTTTCTGCCCAAAGAGAGTTCTAAGTTAGGTAAAACAAAGACAAACACTTTGTGTCAGTTCTTCAAGTAGCCCTCAGACAGGTCGAGACAGACAAACAGAATTCTTTTAGAATCAGGTCTGCTTTGCTCTCTCTGTAGCCAGGGACTAAGTTCCCATATTGGGAATGGAGGCTTTTTAAGACCACCGTGGGCCACAGGGAGAGGCAAGGGCAAGCAGTAAAAACGCTGCAAAGCTTTCTCACTGTTTCACGTTGCCTGTTTCTTGATTCATTGTTGACTGAGCTGCTGTAAATCTCTATTTTCTGGAGTTGTGATAAAAGTGATTTTGACAGTTTGCTTGACTTTTCAGTGAACTGTGGTGGGATGGGCCTTTGGAACTACCAACTCAACCATTTTCACTGATGTCACTCAAGAATTTAACAAATGATTTATTGTGATATTTTACTTTAATGAGTGGATCCAAGAAATGACATTAATGTTTACACAAACTGTTAATAGGATGGAATCCGACGTGGTCGACCCAGAGCAGATACTGTCCGGGATCTAATAAATGAAGGAGAGCATTCGTCCAGCAGAATCCGCTGTAACATCTGTAATAGGGTGTTTCCACGGGAGAAATCACTTCAGGCTCACAAAAGGACTCATACAGGTAAGCTGAGTAGAAGCAATACTTAAAGGTGATTTGATGTTTGGGCCCATAAATTAATATTTTAGTTGCCTTATATTTCCTTATTGTGAAATTTTTCAAACAGGCATTGTATAGTCCGTTTCTTTTTTTTGTAGGAAGGAATGGTTTTCTCAACATTGGTACCATGTGACTTCTAAAGGTACCATGGTAACTAATCTAGTTGTCGTAGGAATGTTATTGCTAAATTAGTTCTTTCATTCTACCTACCTGAATTTTACGTGATAGGCCCTTGCGTTGTTTGTATAATTGTTAAAACTGATTTGTAAGCCAAATACTAAAACACTATGTGTCACGTGTTTAGCAGAATTTCTGGAATCCTCAGTGTGTCATCAGAATGTTTGACCTAGCCATCTAACCTAAGGTGAAGTATAAGTTTTCAGAATTAAATGTACTGTGGGTAGCTAACCCAGGACTATCACATAGCTTTCTTTGTATAGAGAAACTATACTTATATTTTAAATGCCATATTTAAAAGCAAAGAAATAACAGAGAGGGCCCTTGTTCTTTCCACAGAGAAAGTTGGCCCCAGAAGAAGGAGCCTTTTGGTTTTAATAATGGTATTCAATAATTTACAGATCAGGAAACTGAGGCACCAAAAAATTAATGACCACTGCCTTACAGCTTCCCACACCCTTGAATCTAGGGTGATGCCTGCCAATACAGTAGCATATGTGGCTCCTGAGCACTTGAGTCTAATTGAGATGGGCAGCATGTGTAAAATATGCTTAGTATGAAAAAGAGTAAACAATGTCCTTAATGACTTTGATATTGATTACATATTAAAACTATAATATTTTAGGTATTTGGGGTAAATAAAATATATTATCAAAATTAATTTCGCCTGTTTCTTTTTGGTTTTGTAATGTGGTTACTAGAAGTGGTTCACATCATATTTCCATTGGGCAGTACTGGTCTAGAGCTTGGCTTTTAAACCTTAGTTACCTGTTTTTTTCACTGTGTATGTGGGTCACCACCCAGTTTTTGTTTTTTTGTTTTTGGAAAGATACATTTTAATAATATGCTAGAATATAGTTTTCTTAGCTAAATCCCTGGAAAAGGGTAAAGTTTTAGTTTTGAATCATTATAAACTAAGGTGGCCAAGAGGTTTTGACTTTAGGTACCATTCAGTAAAACCATTACTAAATGAAATATCTGGTTTTGAGAATTTTCAGATTTTTTTCAATCTAATTAGTCTGAAATACCCCCAAATAACTGGTTCACAGGCCATAAAGTATGTGTTGCCAGTGTGGAAAATGTTCAGGACCCTGTGGCATAATGATAAGATCCCTGAGTCTCAGGCCTGATCTGCCACCAATCTACCATGTGTCACCCCAATACTTTCAGGCCTTGGCCTGCTGTGCTATATGCCAGAGAACTGAGCTCAAGATCTGCATGGTATGGCTAAGCCCCAGTATGTAAATGCTTTGTAAGAAACTTTCCTCTTAATATTTTAAGCCCCCATATCTTGTGTTTTATTAATTTGTGTTTAACTATACAATCATTTACTACATTTCTAAATAATGAGGAACTAGGGAGAACTTGTGAACAGTTCTCTGAGTCATATGGGAAGGACCAGTACATAATTGTTATCAAAGAATGACTTTTCAAAAAATAACAAGTGTAATTATGGTTGAACAATATTTTCAAGCACTTTCTCAAGCCTAGCACTGCGTTGTATGTATGAATTGCAATGGACAAAGTATTATACATCTTTGTTTGTATCAGGAGAGTACCAGGATACGTAAGTAACAGTGGATGCTGAGTTTGTGAAGGGTTATAGAGTTCAGTTATTTGGAGGTAGCAGGGAGGTAGGAGGAATTTCACTGAGAACCTATAGCACTGGGAAGATTTGAATGGGCAAAGATTGGATTTTCAGGTAGAATGAGATGAGGAACAGCCTTATGGTATGAATCTCAGGAGTGAAGTCAAGATAAACCCTGCCCTCTAACCCAGTAGCTGTAGTGCAGCTATTAGGGGACCATTGAAAGTCAGCAGATCATTTTCACTTGTTCAAGGGCTGTAGTAGGGTTTGAAGTGATTTAGGAGGTAGTTCAAATGACAAAAGCAAGTGTTCCATGTCGTTCACTCCAGAAGTGCTGTGCAGGGATTAGAGCTCAGCTAGGGTTCCTTCTGGATGGGAGGGTCTGCCAGTCGACCAGGGAAAGTTGCAGTGGGAAGGAAAGCAGGAGTGGGAGAGCTAGTGATTTGGATTATGGGGAGAAAAACGACCGGATAAGCCAAAGATAACTTCAAGGCTTTCAACCTGGGAACCTAAAAGCTCAAGGCCTAAGGACAGTATTACTGTGCTTGCCAGTGGAGAGCTGCTTGGAAGCATCGAAGTGCTGCTGTCAGCATTAACACTTGCAGCTTCGTAGAGGCTGTGACATGTCTTATTGTTGGAGTCGGGACGTATTTAGAGGTTGATTCTCTCTGTCCCTTTCTCTTCTCACCTTATTGTCTCAGAAGTAATACATCATATTTGTCTACTTAGGTGAGAGGCCCTATCTGTGTGACTATCCAGACTGTGGAAAAGCCTTTGTTCAAAGTGGACAGCTCAAAACACATCAGCGTCTTCACACCGGAGAGAAGCCTTTTGTTTGTTCAGAAAATGGTATGGTGTTAGGAGTTAAGTTTATGTAATAACTGGTTGTGAGTTAAAAGTTAAAATATCTTTTACTTGAGGTTTTTTTAGGAGGAGAGATTTTGATGTAAATTTTATAAAACATCATAAGCTCTCTTTCTAAATTGTGATCCGTGCTCGTTTTCTGGGAAATGATTGATTTTTAAATAAAATATTCTTTTTAGATGAAAATCTTCAAGGGTAGTTAAAAACAGTATATTTAGGGGGCACCTGGCTGGCTCAGTCGGCAGAGCATGTGACTCTTGATCTTGGGGTTGGGAGTTTGAGCCCCATGATGGGCAGAGAGATTACTTAAAAAAATAATAGTATATTCAGTTAGTGGTGGTGGAAAGATCTATAAAAGTAAATACAGCCTTTATAGTAGGCTTTTATTTTGGTTTTAAACTTTTTAACTATTAAATTGAAGGAAACACATCATTGTCTAAATTTTCAATAAAGGGGGAGATTTTACCATCTTACTGCCACTGTTAGTAATTTCTTATCACTTTTCTTAGGTGATTTTCTAAATCTCTCATCACAGTTTCTTGAGATGTTTTCCTTGCATATTTTTACGTAGTTATACCTGAAATTCAGTATAGTTTTGTGCTGTTGCTCTGTGGTTCTCTTGATTGTTGTCAGTTGTTACAAATGTCTACACTCTTTTCTCCAGAAACCAGTATTGCACTGTATGTTAACTAACTAGAATTTAAATTAAAAAAAACCCCACAAATGTTTACACACTTTCGCTTGCTTAAGCATATGCATAATGATTGACTCAATGTTGGATATCGAATATTTGTTTTTAAAGTGTGTTTGTTGCCAACAAAGCTGAGGGGCATGGCTTCCTCCGTAAAGCTTTGTTCATCTTACGGGATGTTTCCTTACAATAGATTTCTTAGGAAATCTTTGGAATTCTTAGGTCAGAGGTTTTGACCATTTTTGCTAATAAATCACTTTCTGGTGGGGTTAATGCATTTATGTGGCCATGACTAAGAGGTGAAGGAACTGCTTCCCCTTAGGGTGGTTTTTTTTTTCCTCCAAGTTATAGAATGCTAAATCCCATGGTCTTAATTTACTTTTCTTGGATACCAGGGAAACTGAACATTTTCCACGTCTGCTGGATGTCCAGATTCTGATAAGTGTTTCCCTCTATGTTTTGAAGGCTGCCTAAGCAGATTCACCCATGCAAACCGCCACTGTCCGAAGCACCCTTATGCCAGGCTGAAACGGGAGGAGCCCACAGACGCTCTCAGTAAGCACCAGGCTGTGGACAACCAGGCTGCCGCCGAGTGGTTGGCCAAGTAAGGTTCTCCCTGCACTCCACTGCAGAACACCGCCCAGCACCTGGGTTGATGTTGGGAGCTCTGACCATTCTCTCGTTTTAAATAAGTTGCTTTTATATACATTTTATAAAATAACTAGAAATGGTGCTTTATTTCTTTAAAACCACAGAATTGTTAGGAGTGGCATGAGGATCTGGTGTGTGATAGAAAACAAATACATGATATTAATTAGTCTGAGTGCCCAGCCCACAATTTATTTTAAAAACAAGAGTTTTCCTCATTTTCTAAGAGTGTTTTATATGTATTGTATTCCACAGTGCAGTGTCTCTCCATTTTCTATTAGATATGTGCTGATTATTACTGGGATACAGCTTAGAGGTTCTTCTAAAGTAAAGTTCTACAAAGCACCCAGTTTAATTTTTTTTTTTAATGGCACCAAGGGGGCCAGTATAAAAAATTGTTTCTAAAGGTATTTTGATTTAAGGAGTCATTTGTTGTGTACAAACCAGCCTCAGCTGGTCGGGACCCTCCCTACTTCGGATTCCTCTGCACTGAGGATGAAGTCTGGAATCTCTATTGTAGCTCTGCCTCCCTCTGGCAACGTAACTGTCTCCAGCTCCCGGGCCTCCTGTTTGTCCGCACCACTCTCACTGGCTCCCCGGCTTCTGCCCCCTGCTCCCTCTGCCCAGAATGCCGCTTTTCTCTTCATTTACCTACTCTGCTCTTTCTTTGTTTCTTATCGGGGTCGAACATCGCTTCAGGAAGTTCTTCCCTAACCTGCTCACTAACCCCCAGAACAAACAAGGTTAGACCAACTTAATATGCTTTTACAACACACTGTGTTTTCTCTTTCAAAACCTTCATCACACACTTATTTATTTGTTCAGTGTCTCTCCTCCCTGCTGGACCAGAAGCTCCACTTGGGGAGGCAATGTGTTCGTCTTGTTTACTGCATCACTTCCTCCCTCCTTCCTCCTGCCTGGCCTCCGCCACCCCATTAACTCTAATTTTGTCCAAGTTAGAAATTTCTTGGTCTTTTTGCCTTCATCCTCTCTTTCTCCATCTACTCAGTGACAGACTGATGGATTCTACTCAGTGTAAAGTCGAAACCCTTTATTATGGCATTCAAAGTCCTTGCTAAGCTTCTTTGCCATTCTCTCTTCCTAGTTGTCCTTCAAGTCATACTGAACTATTTGCATGCCTTTTTTTATACCTTTGGGTATTGACCAGATTTTTCCAGTTTGAGATGTCGGATTTCCTGAAATCTAGTAGTTGTTTTATTTTTGTGTGTAATTTTAAAAACAGCTTTACTGAGGTACAATTGACACATGATAGATTATACACATTTAAAGTGTACAATTTGATATGTTTTGACATATGTGTACCCCTGTGAAACCGTCATCACAATCACGATGATGAACATATCCGTCACTTCCAAAAGTTTCCTCTTGCCTCTTAGTAATTCATCGCTCCTGCCATTCCTTGCTTTCTTGGTCCGCACACAACAGTGATCTGCTTCCTGTTACTATAAACTTGTTTGCATTTTCTAGATTTTTATACGAATGGAGTCACACAGTATGTACTTCTGCTGTCTGGCTTCTTTTACTCAATGTAATTATTTTGGAATTCATCCATGTTGTTAACTGTATCAGTGGTTTATTTATTTTTTTTTCCCCAGTTTAGGGGTTTTTTTGTTTCTTTTTTTTTACTTGAAGTAGAGTTGGCACACACTGTTATATTAGTTTCAGGTGTACAACATAGTGATTTGCCCAGTCTATACATAATGTTTGCTCACCTCAAGTATAGCTGCCATCTGTCACCTTACAACCCTAGTTTCATTCCTTCTTACTGTTGAGTAGTAATCTGTTGTATGGATACACCTCAACTTATTCCTTCACCTGTGGCTGGGCATTTGGGTTGTTTTTGCCTATTACAAATAAAGCTATGAGTGTTAATATACAGGTCTTTGTCTGGGACACTTTTGTATGAGGTGCTACTCTTCTT
Source organism: Ursus maritimus (assembly GCF_017311325.1). Classification (NCBI taxonomy): domain Eukaryota; kingdom Metazoa; phylum Chordata; class Mammalia; order Carnivora; family Ursidae; genus Ursus; species Ursus maritimus. The sequence goes on from NW_024426008.1 coordinate 787,296, forward strand.
TAAATACACCTTTCTTCAGTTACCTAAAGGTGGGACATTTTTTCTAGGGAATTATCAGTTGGCTACGTAAAAGAATAATGGTGGTACCTCTTACATTTTTTAATAAGCTCTGTGTTACAGATACTAATCTGTCATATGTGGGTTTCAGGTTTCTCTTGTTAACTCTGTCAGAAGTCACCATCCCTCTGTGAATAGGAGAAATAGGTTTCTAATGATTATTCTACTTTTTTCAAGTTTATTTCTTTATTGAGGTATAACTGACATATAACATTTGTTCTATTATTGTGTATTTTACTATAGTCTGCTTCATATGATCTTAAAGGCAGCTCTCATTCATTGACAAAAACCCATGATAGAGATTGGAGTAGAAGACCCAGAACTGCCAATTTTTGATTTTTGGAAATCTGAGCAAGTTCAATTTCTTGACCTTGAACATTTCCCTCCGTAATGGGAAATATATGTAATATATGTGAAATTACTTTATAGCTTTATAAACTAAAACACAGAAAATAATACCGTGGTAAAGAACCTGTTTTCAAAAGAAAAATAAACATTTGACAAGGTCGCGTATACACCTAGCTCACGTGCACGTGTTTCATATAGGTACTGGGAAACAAGAGAGCAGCGCGCCCCCACCTTGAGAGGAAAGCTCGTTCAGAAGGCCGACCAGGAGCAGCAGGACCCTCTGGAGTACCTGCAGTCCGACGAGGAGGACGATGAGAAGCGCGGTGCCCAGCGCCGGCTGCAGGAGCAGCGGGAGCGCCTGCACGGAGCCCTTGCTCTCATAGAGCTCGCCAACCTGACCGGAGCGCCGCTCCGCCAGTAGCCTGAACACTGACTCTTCCACTGTACAAAAGTACTGCCCAGCGTACTTAAAAAGTAGATCCGTGGGCGTAAGCTAAGCACCTTATTTGCTTATCATAGGCTGCTATTCTGTAGAAATTTATGAAGAATGTCATTGCCCCATAATATGGGGTGAGAGAGAATTGCACTTTTTTTATATGGTAATGGATTTGTTGTAAAGTTTAAAGTATTTTGTAAATATGGGACTTCTAGTACAGGGTAGAAAAGGACATATTGTGGGAAGCTAGATTTTGCAAGTTTAATGCATTCATTGGAAGCAGTTCTCACAGGAAGCACTTTCTGAGTAAGACACTTCTATGAAAAAACAGAATGGTACATGTAGCCAAAGAACGTTGACATAGATTATTTATAAGATCATTTCACAATGTATATGCGCATGTTTAACAATACTGTAAACACTGAAGCCAGCCAGAAAGTATAAGACGCGTGTGTAAGGTGTGTACTTTTAAACTGCAAAATAGTGTGCCTAACGAGAAGTGGAAAACTGACTATTTTGGAAGATGTTCTAAGTTACGGACTTTGGAAGAAATGAGGTTTTTGAGGATCTTGGTAAGATGCACAGTAGTTGAGAATTTTCAGAATTGGAGTAATAGCAGTCTTATTCTATCTTTCTGAGGCTTTACAACTCGCTATGATGTTTAGGATTGAAAAGCACTTGGCATCCCTATTATGTTAACTTGGGAACTTTTGCACATTGCATATTTCTCATTTGCTGAAATTGAGTGATTAATCTTGCAAAGTCTAGGTAACTTGGTAACTGGTTTTTTGTTTGTTTTTTTTTTAATATTATGGGCCCTGTAATGAGATTTGGCACGTGGATTTTTATTAATAAAAGGGACATCTACAGGGTGGTTTTGTAGGGAACTGTTTTAGATCTTTTGGTAGCAAACACTAAATTTTAATTGTACTGCTTATTTAGAATTATTAGCAAATGGAAGCCTCCTATTTATATTTTCAGTGCATAAGGCCATCTTCTTGCTTTACTTCAGAATAACATGCCAAGCTATTTTGTGTTCACTAAATTTAGTTATCAGTTAAACACTGCAGAAAATATTAGCTACTCAAATAAGTAGGTTTCTGGAATAGTTTCAACTGCAAGTGTGTTAACTTGTGTGGTGGTTTTAAGCCATTTTTCCAAATAGATGAAGTTTTTAAATACCACTTTATGTACTGAAGCATGAACAGAAAAATCAAGACCTGAGCAGTTCACCTCCTTTATGTGTAGGCATAAATCTCCATCATTTAAGCTTTTGTTTAAGCAGAAACTAAACGACATGCATAGCATGGTAATTTGATAGACTGCTTAATTGGAATAAACCTCAGAGTAATAGAGGGAAGTATGGGCTCTTCAGCGCCTTTTTTTTTTTTTTTTTTCTTTTTTGAAGTAGTAGCCTATGGATGTAGTTTAAACATTATCTAAAATGTAGGCTTCTTTGTCCAAAAATTCCAGTGTGTTGCAGTACACAGGTAGTTTAAAATGCATAGCCATGGGGAAGGGGTGGTATGTAAATGTCTTGGAAAGAAGCAAAAGTGTGAAAGGTGATAGTAACAAATAATGTGTATGAATGAGGACATACTTTAAAAATGTAATTCCTCTGTACAGTAAATTACAAATCTTGAGGGATTTTTTTTTGTAATAAGAGAATTTATATTTGTAATGGTCTAAGAATTTTGTTTGTAATCTGGTATATAGAATTTTAACTTGGAGCACTTATAAGCACAGTAAGAGAGACTGTAGCATCAGAATTTTCATGGTTTAGGTTTCAGCATTTTCTCTAGAATTTTTCCTCTCAAATATAACTTAAATGAACTATGAAAAGTAACACTCATCAGTCTTGGGAAATTTAAAATTTGATGAACTTACCTGAAAAAGGAAGGGCAGTAAAATTGTATTAAAAAAATGCAAATACGTCCCAATTCATAGATAATAAAATTTAAGGCCTTCAAAAGTAAGGGTTTTTGTTTGTTTTTCTGGTCAGCTTTTGTCAACTATAATAGTTATGTTCACAAACATTTTTTATTTGTGTAATTGGAAGTTTAAGAAATTATTACAACTAACTAGAAATATTTAAAATGTTCTTTTTTGATATAAGCTATATACTCGGACAAAATACATTGGCATCTAAAATTTGAGGTGTGTTAAGACTGCTTTTTGTTTTAAAAATGTGGTTTACATTCAAATTTTTGAAGTGTTTTATGCTTCATATGGCTCAGTTGTAGTTTGGCAGAGATAACAGCATAAGAATAAACATGCTGTAATTTTAAAAGATGCTTTGAATAAAAATTTATTTTAATTTACAGTTTAAAGTACATGATCATTCTTGAACCCTTTATACTTTGTCTTCCTATCAACAATATGATAACCATAATATTAAAAAATTGAAAAGGTAGAAGTGTCACCTACAGTCCTGCATCCTCCCATATTGTTATTTGGGGCGTTTTATATATATATATTTTTTTTTAAAGATTTTATTTATTTATGTGACAGAGAGACAGCCAGCGAGAGAGGGAACACAGCAGGGGAGAGGGAGAGGAAGAAGCAGGCTCCCAGCGGAGGAGCCCGATGTGGGACTCGATCCCGGGACGCCGGGATCACGCCCTGAGCCGAAGGCAGACGCTTAACGACTGCGCTAGCCAGGCGCCCCTGGGGCATTTTATATTTCATTTCCAGTCTCCTCTCAGGCATCTGTTTAGCGTAGTAGAAACCATAGTGTGAATTGCTTTTTCTTATTTAAAATTATGGCCTTTAAGATTGTACATATTAATTTAACTTCCTCATCTGGTTCATTGTTACAGTGTTCAGAATACACTGGTGTGGATAAGTACTGCCAGCTCTATTCCAGGCCTAAGGTAAGGGTGATCAGGAACTGGGGTTTTATTTCACTTACATTCAGGATGTGCTGAATGTGGTCACCTCTCTGAGAAGCCACTCAGGGCCTGTTTACTTTTTAAAGAGTCAAGCAAATTGGTTTAATTTTGTCGTCATTTATCTTTAGTCAATACTTGCAATAAGCAAGATTCAGCCTGTTTAGGCTTTAAGCAAAAGAATTTCACATGCAACTCTTCAGTGTGAGTTGTGATTTAAACAGAGTTAGGATGAGATTTTGACAGCCACTTCAGATCCTGGAAGTTTGTATGTAGAAGAAAATTAAATGCAAGTATGATTAAGGCTGTTATTAAAAGTGAGTTTACTGTTTTGCAGCCAAAACTTATTGGGAGACTCACTGGAAACTAAATTGATCTTTTTAAAGGGAATTATCCAAAATGACTTCAAGCTCAGAGTTTTTGGTTCAACTGGAATGAGACTTCATTTTCTATTTCATTTCATTTCATTTATTTAAGTAGGCTCCATGCTGGGCAGGGCTTGAACTCAAGACTCTGAGATCAAGACCTGAGCTGAGATCAAGAATCAGCTGCTTAGGGGCGCCTGGGTGGCACAGCGGTTAAGCCTCTGCCTTCGGCTCAGGGTGTGATCCCGGCGTTGTGGGATCAAGCCCCACATCAGGCTCCTCCGCTGTGAGCCTGCTTCTTCCTCTCCCACTCCCCCGGCTTGTGTTCCCTCCCTCTCTCGCTGGCTGTTTCTATCTCCGTCGAATAAATAAATAAAATCTTTAAAAAAAAAAAAAAAGAATCAGCTGCTTAACCTATTGAGCCCCCCAGGTGCCCCATTTTCTATTTTAAAATGGTCTTAACGTGCGTTTGCTTTTTTATTTTGGGTCATGTGGGCTCTTACTTTCTGGCTTTTTTAGAGCTACTTATTTGTTAAAAGTTCTGCTTTAGTTCTTATCAGTGCTGAAAATGTGCCTGGTTGTTCAAGTGCCTACAACAGAAACAGTTGTATGTGGCATCAATCGTCAGGCCCAAACATTTCAACTTGAAATCCTTAGCTTTTCTAAAAAGCTAAAATTTCACATTTCTAAAGTTAATTATTGAGAAGGAAAATATGGGACACTTACTGAAAAAATGCTACATCAGATAGAGTGTGGTCAGAATAGGCAGTTCCGGGAGGCTCTCCTTCAATGAACAACAAACACAAGCTAGTTGCTATTCGCTTAGAAAAGCAACGGGCCCTGACTTTAAGGAGAGAACGAGCCATAAAGCACCTGGAGGCAAGAAAAGACTTGAGACTTTGCACCCGCCTGACCCCTTGTTACTCCTACGTATTTACTGGAGAGAAACGAACACAGACGTTCGTACAAGAACTTGTACGTTTAAGGTTCCTGGAAGCATTTGGTGTAATGGCCCTAAATGGAACAACCAACATGCCCATCAACTGGTGAATAAACTGTCGTCCTGCTCTGCAATTTAAAGAAACAGAAGGGGGGTGGCTAAAGCCATAAACAGTAAAAGCCTTGAAAGAGTCCATACTTAGATGAAACTTCTATAAAGTTCTAGGAGAGGCAAATGTAACCCGGCAACAGAAATCAGAGATGGGATTGACTTCAGTGGGGCACAAAGGGCACTATCTGAGGTGATGGGAAATGTGTAGATTTGGGTGGTTACAGGGGAGGACACACTTGTCAAAACCACGAACTGTGGGCTCGTGAAACCTGCATTTCCTTTTACCTGAATTATAGGTTAAAAGGTGTAGGGGGGATAAAAGGCAAAACAAACGCTCAGGCTAGACGGAAGCGTTGCTTCCCAGGAGGGCAACTGGGAAGGAGGAAGGGCTGCCCGACTCCCGCAACCCCGTTTCTGCGGTCGGTCAGTGGGAAGGAGGTGCGTAGTCCCGGGAACCGGCGAGCGCGAGCTCCAGCAGCCCGCACCGTCCGCGCCACAGCCGCGGGCCGCTCTCCGAGGGCGCTCACTCGGGGCGGCCGCGGCCCTTCCTGTTTCGGCCGCGCCCTCCAGCGGGCCGGCCGCGGGCGGGGACGGAACTGGGGCGGGGCGGGCCGGAGCGCGGCGGAGCGCGGCGGAGCGCGGCGGCGGGAGGCGTGGGGGCCGCGGGACATGACGGCCGGCCGCCAGGCCGAGGGCGCCGACCCGGACCCCGCCTCCGCGCGGCTGCCTTCCCGGGTGGCCAAGCTGCTGTCGGCGCTCTTCTACGGGACCTGCTCCTTCCTCATCGTGCTGGTCAACAAGGCGCTGCTGACCACCTACCGGTGAGGAGGGCGCCGGGGGCCGGGCGGGGGCCGCGGGGCGCCAGGCTGCTCGGCGGCGCCCGCTCCCGGGACCTTCCCGCTCCCGGTGCGGCGCGAGGTCCCGGGGATGGGGGCGCGGCGGGGCTGCCCCAGCGCTCCGAGCGCTTCGGCCGCGCCCGGGGGACGCAGAGCGCGGAGTCTCCCTGCAGACTCCAGTGCCGACGGCGGTGGCTGTGTTCACGGAGCCGGGACCTTGGCAGGCTTCTAAAAACCAAACCACAACCCAACAGTCACTTTACTATCGGGAAACGCGGACGCACCTCCCCACTGCTCCCCGCTGCTGCAGGACGCCGCGTAGCTGTGCTTGCAGAGCCACACCCCAAAGCCTTCAGATGCACCGGCGAGCTGGAGCCAGTGATCTGAACGTGAACTTTCGAGGCGGATAGTTCTTTACACACAGCTAGGTGCTCAACAATCAGAGGAGTCCTGAGCCGGGGCGTGCATTGTTTGATCTTTCATTCTCAAATTACCGGTGTGTTCGTGGAAAACTGGGGAAAACAATTAGAAGTTCACATGATGTACTTTTTTGGATTAGTGTGCAGTAAGCCAGATTTGTGGTTCCTTGAGCCTATTTATAAGGACTAGAAATTCCTGTTTAATTCTGCTATCCTAGAGCAGCGCTGAAAGCACTGTGGGCTTAGATCCAGCTACACCATCTAATAGCTGTTCCTTTTGGGCTAGACCCATAGTCAGCAGTTTTCTCAGATGCAAAACCTGGATAATTACAACCCTGTTAATTACCTCCTAGAGCTTTGCAGGAGCCGCCGTCACTGAGGGCTCTTTGTAAACTATACCGTGCTACAAGACCGTGAAATCATAGTTCTATAAAGAACCTAAAGGAGACCTCAGAGAGTATCTTCAGCTTTCTTATTCTGTACTTGAGATAGCTGAGACCCACGTGAGCTTGGCTGGTTACACCTCCAACAGGTGGTTGCTGAGCACCTACTATGTGCCAAGCCCATTGCAGACAACAGGGAAACAGCTGTGATCAGCACAGAGCCCTGGCTCTGGGTTCGTGAATAAGCTGGGTGATTTCAGGTATGGTGTGAGAGTGCCTGGGTGGAGTGGTTGGCACCGGAGCATTCCAGACTGAAGGGAATGTGACGATGGGGGTGTGAGTTTGGTCTGCTGGAGGAATGAGCAAGTGGAAGAAGGTAGGAGAGATGACGGGGAGGGAGGCAGGATCAGATCCTTCCTTCATTCAATAATACTTACTAAGCCTCTGTTATGTGCCAGGCACTGTTCTAGGCACGTGGGCTATCGGAGTGGATAAAGCAGATCAGGATCCCAAATGTCATGGAGCAAGTATCCATCCTCCTAGAGCTTACATGGAACTTTCTAGTGAACCACTAAATAAACCGGTAGATTTTATATTATTTCAGATGCCGTTGTGTGGTCAGGAGAAAAAAGTAAGGCAGGAAAGGGAGTTAGGGAGCATGGGCATGGGAAGGAGTTTGCCATCTCATGTGATCAGTGACACTTCCCTGAGGAGGTGACATTTGAGCCAAGAGATGAGTGAGGTGAGGGCAATGAGGGAAGAACATTGCAAACATGAAAGAGAAAGGTGTTTAGGTGAGAATGAGGTCCCAGGGTAATGGCTTGCTGATTGTGTAGGGCCCGCGAAGCCGTCACGGAGGCTCTGAGGGGGATGGGGGCCAGTAGAAGGTGCTGAGCAGGGAGTAACGTGAACTACATCACTCTGACTGCTGTGTGAGAGCAGATAATGGGGGACCAGGGTGGAAGCAGGGAAACCATATAAATAGTTCTAATTTTAGTCTAAATGCCTTTGGGAGTCCCTTAGAAGGTTTTAGCATGAGAAGTGACATGACATAATTTGTGGATTAAAAAGATTTCTTTGGCTGGTTCATGATTGGAGAACTCATGGCACTGGAATCAGGGAGAGGAGCTAGGAAGTAATTGCCATTTTCTAGATAATTCTAAGAGATGGCTTGGGACTGGAGTGAGGGGTAGCGGCAGATACGGAGGAAGACAGAGATTTGGGGTATTTTTTGGTGACCCTACAGACCTACAAGGTCTCTGTCAGTGTGTCGCAGGCATCCTTGCTGATGTCCGTGGAAAATGCAAATGCTGTGTCAAAGAAATTAGAATGAACATATACCTAAACCTGTATCATTTAACACATACGATGCAAGCTAATGAAAGAAAAAACTTAAGACATCTGTGATAAGAAAAACAAGAGAATAGTATTAAGAGGTTTGTTTGGTGGGGCGCCTGGGTGGCACAGCGGTTAAGCGTCTGCCTTCAGCTCAGGGCATGATCCCGGAGTCCTGGGATCGAGCCCCACATCAGGCTCCTCCGCTAGGAGCCTGCTTCTTCCTCTCCCACTCCCCTGCTTGTGTTCCCTCTCTCGCTGGCTGTCTCTATCTCTGTCGAATAAATAAATAAAATCTTAAAAAAAAAAAAGAGGCTTGTTTGGGAGTGGTTGACCGTTATGTTGGATGAAATTTGAAGGTCAGTCTCAATTTTCTGCACTTGAATGAGCTGTGTGCTCTCTGGCCGTGGCAGTTCACTGCCTCCAAAAACATGTGTCTTCTTGTTGGAAGCAGAGACCCGTAAACACTGGTTAAGTGCTTCGAAGATGAAGGGCAGTGCCCAACCAGGAAGAATTATTATATGAGACATCTCATGCTCTAGGCTTTCCATCGTTAAAATTTTGAGTTCCATGATTGACGGAGGAAATGGAGTTTCTGTCCCTGCAAGACAAAACTCTTTCAATCCTTAGAAGTAAACATTTCACATTTCCGTAACGTAATATACAATTGGAGAACCCTGTTCAAATAACATTGTTCATTCTCTCATTTCAAAATGCTTTAGGAGCACATTTTTGAGGGGAAGAGGGTTGGGTTAATTTCATTACAACAATAAACCATGGAAATCTGATCCAAACATTAGCCGTTTGAAGACGTTGTGTTGGGGAAGGAAGGACATTGCAATCATTACCTAATTCACAGGGTCATGGGAATGCAGCACAAGGGATGTTTTTTTCTCTTCCATTTTGAACAGATTGTTTCTGTTTGGGGTACAAGACTGATGGGTGGTCTTTGTTCTTTGTTTTGTTAGACTTCTCTGGTTCATTGTAATGCTAGATTTATCTGATTGGACAGAGAGGTCTTTGAAGGATGTGAACTCTCAGACCCTGTTAAGGTGAGAGGGAAAAGCAAGGTCATCTGAGAATCTGTGGCCAGTTGGTTACACCAGTGGGCCTTGGAATCAGATTCGTGACGGTTGTGCGGGTGGTCTGGGGTGGGCTTTTTTGGCCGTTTGTAATGCACTGTTGTCTGTGACATGCAAGAATTTACTAACGGTGCTTAATAAACATACAGAGCTTCGTTGTATTCAGTTCAACAAGCCTTTGCTCTATGTCTCCTTCTTTATATATATACCCGGACTTCGGGGATCATTTAACACAGTGGTTTCCAAACATGCCAGGGAGTGTGAATTACTTGGAGAGGTTTTTATAAAAGCTATTGAATCGGGAACTAGGAAATCTATATTAAAAACAAAAACAACTTATAATTTTCTCTTAATCTGATGAAAACCTGCTCTCTCCTGAAGACACTGATCCCTTGGCCTCTGGATGCAGCTGGCTCTTGGTCTCACCCTGGGTCTGGCCGGGAGGTGGCGTAGGGTCCTCATTCCTCCCCACTGTCCAGGCTCCCTATGTTCCACACTTGTGGTCCTCTGCGATGGTGGCTCCTGAGCTCCTGTCACTCACGTAACAAAGAGACCTGGTCTTCCTCTCCACCTGGACTGGTGTCAACCTTGGGGACTTCATCCACCAAGGAACCCTCTCAGCCAGTGTGGCCCCGCTTCCTGCAGCCACTCCCAGGGCCGTGTGCTTGGCGTGACCTGCCAGGTGTCCTCGCCCAACGCCACCTCCAGCTCTTCTGTGCACATCTGACCCTGCGAGTCCTTCCCCTGTCCGGCACAGCCCACCACCTGCCTCCCTCCTTCGGCACGGAGCAGCGCACGCTGTCGTGGGAGGAAAACCACTTCTGAGCTGACTGGGTGGACTTTAAAATGACGGTCCCAAAGCTCAACCGACTCTCCTTCCTACCCACTAGTTTCTTCTGGGGGCTTGCTTTCCTCATCTCAGAAGCGACCTTCACACTTTCTCCTTCCTCGTGAAACTTCCCACACCCCTGCCCTCCACTCCCCATCTCTGATACTATGGAGAACGTAGGAGCCGTCAAAGGCCCCCACCTTGCCCTTGCTGCTAGGATGTAGGGAGCCTTTGTCCCTGTGGAGGTCCAGCTGTCCTCCTCGGCAGGTCTGGCCTCCAGCTCCTTCTGTCTCCTCTGTTCTGCTTCGGCAACCCCTAGCCCTTGAAAACACGTTCAGGTTTCTCAAGGAAAGTAACCCATGCTCGATCCCTCACGGACCCTCATTGCTCTGTCCCTTTCAGAGTCTGACTCTTCAAACATTGTGGACACATAGTGTTCTCTGCCTCACGTTCACTCGTACGAGAATTCAGTTAAGAAATTGAAGATTATTTAGGGGCGCCTGGGTAGCTCAGTTGGTTAAGCGTCTGCCTTCGGCTCAGGTCATGATCCCGGGGTCCTGGGATCGAGTCCCATGTCAGACTCCCTGCTCAGTGGAGAGCCTGTGTCTCCCTCTCCCTCTGCCTGCTACTCTGCCTGTTTGTGCTCTCTCTCTCTCTCTCTCTGTCAATAAATAAATAAATAAATAAATAAATAAATAAAATCTTAAAAAAAAAAAAGAAATTGAAGGTTATTTAAATACAGAAATGCACAAAGAAGACAATAACAATTATCTCTATTCCTACTATCTAGGATCAATATCTTGAAATATCTTTAAAAAACTGTTTTTAAAGTAAGCTCTGTGCCCAGTATGGGACTTGAACTCACGACTTCGAGATCAAGAGTCACACCATCCACTCACTGAGCTAGCTACGTGCCTCTCTCTCTCTCTTTTTTTTTTTTCCAAGAAAAGTCATTCTGTCATGATCATTATGAAGAATTCAAACAAAAGAAAAATATTAAGGTGAATTTTTAAGAAATACTATAAAGATGTATAGATTACTTTTTAAAAAAGATTTATTTATTTGAGAGAGAGAGAGTGAGCCTGTGTATGGGGGGGAAGGGCGGAGGGAGAGAATCTCAAGCACACTCCCTGTTGTGCGCAGAGCCTGACTCAGGGCTTGATCTTACAGCCCCAAGATCATTCATATATACGTAGACCACATCTTTATCCATACATCTGTCGATGGATATCTGGGCTGTTTCCATATTTGGGCTATTGTAAACATTGGAAAGAAGAGCTTTAATTAATTTATTTTTTTAAGGGTCACCTAGGTACTCCTCCTCAGCACTTTTCATGGAGTTTCAACCATACAGAAAAATGGAAAGCAGAGTACAGTGAACACCTGTATACACATCACTGAGATGCAATAACGAACATTTTATTATATTTGCTTTCCCCCCACCCTGAAACATTGGAAGTAAGTTGCAAATATCATGAGACTGCATTCCAAAATATTTTAACATGTCTCTCCTGAAATAGGGATAGTGTCCTGCATTTTTGCTTTTAACAAACTTTAGTAATTTCCTAAAGAAATCTAATGGCAAATATATAATCATCCTAGTTGTCCCAAGATATTTTTTATGGTTGTTTTAAACATCTAAATCAAGATGCAATTCAGGCTTCATGAAATGCGTAGAGTTACGTCTTTACAGTTTATTTTAATCTAGGAAAGCTCCTCATCCCCTTTCTTTCTGATGATATTGACTTTTTGAAAAGCCTGGGCCAGGTATTTTATAAAATGGCCCATTATGGATTGTCTGATTTATGTTTTGAAGTCTTGCTTAGCTTATTTCCCAACTGAAATTTAGATCTAAGAGCTTGATCACATCCAGATTAAACCTTTTTGGCAAGCTGCTGCCTAGCTGACCCTGTGAACTCATATTGCGTCCTATCCGGGGCTGCTCCACTATTTGTCGTGCTGGCTGCATGTGAAGGCTTTTTTTTAGGTGGGGATTGCAAGTTGCACATATGTATGAAATTTAATTTTAACTGAATTTCAAATATAGATTTCTTTACTACAAGTGTTAGTATTTCTTTTTTTTTTTTTTTTTAAAGATTTTATTTATTTATTCGACAGAGATAGAGACAGCCAGCGAGAGAGGGAACACAAGCAGGGGGAGTGGGAGAGGAAGAAGCAGGCTCATAGCAGAGGAGCCTGATGTGGGGCTCGATCCCAGAACGCCGGGATCACGCCCTGAGCCGAAGGCAGACGCTTAACCGCTGTGCCACCCAGGCGCCCCAAGTGTTAGTATTTCTTAAAAGATCCCTCTAAGATGAAGAGGTCATGAAAAACATTAAGAAGTTGATCTCATCAGGGCACCTGGGTGGATCGGTTAAGCGTCTGCCTTCAGCTCAGGTTACGATCCCAGGGTCCTGCGATGGAGCCCCCCATCAGCTTCCCACTCAACGGGAAGCCTGCTTGTCTCTCTCCCTTGCATGCTTCTTCCTGTCTCCCCTCTCCTCCATATCGTGTTTTATAATATAGCGTCCTGTTGTGTGATTATAATCCCACAGCTGTTTGAATCTGTTCTGTATTTAAATGGATATGGTAATCAGCAACAGCCCTTTTACCACAATGTCTCCATTCCTAAATTCAGTGTTTTCCTTTGACTCCTAATTGGTGGATTCCATTGTCAGGTAGTTTTTTTATGGATTTCATGGCCGTTGCTTTACTTACGTCGAACATCCTTTAACAGTGTGCTTTTAGACCTGAAGATTCAGTCTGTTTGTTGTCCTCATGTCAACAAAGTTGCTTTTAATCTTTGAATCATTTTCTCTTTTTTTTGAGTTCCTCTCTCCACGCATTATATTTTCCTCTCTTTGTCTTCTGTAAGCCTTTTCTCGTTTTACTGTTTGTTTATGTTGCTGTCTTGTGGTTTCGTTTGATGCGACAGGCTATAGTCTTTGGCAAGCAGACTCTGAGATGCGGAGGCCGTATACCGGGGAGAGCTCTTAGGGGTATACTCCCTTGGTAGAGGGAGAGGAGTAGGGTTTGGCTGTGCTGCAAGCACAACAAAGCCTGATCCCAGGGCTCTGGAGCTGGGATGGCTCAACAGACTTCTGAATTGGGGTGGGGGCCCTGGCATTTACGCCTTTGCACGGACCAGAGACCAGAATGCAGGATGCCCACAGGGAAGGTGTTTGTGATTGGCAAGGCAGGTGTCTTCAGCTGAGGATGCTCTTGGACAACTGGGGAATGAACGCTCAGTCCAGAAGGGGATATCTGGGTGGCCAGCTGGCATCCATGCCTTGGAATTAATTTTATTTTCCTGGTGGTACTGTCCAGCCATTCATTTTATCTTTGATAAGGTAAGTCCGTTCTTTAGTCTCTTCTTGCCTTGGTGAAATAGGTGCATTTCCCTCTGACATACAGATTGAGGGCTGAGGGGTGTGTGTGTGGGGTGTGTGTGTGGGTGTGTGGTATTTCCTGAAAGAATGACTGGGGCCAGTGCAGGTTTGGGCAGGGAGCAGGGTGTGTGTGCTGCCTTGTTAAATATGGTGTGAAGTAGGGGTCAGGACTGTGTATCTAAATTACCCAGTGCCATTTATTGAAAGACCATCTTTCCCTCTCTGTCATCTTTGTCATATATGTGTGTATCTGTCCTCACCTCTGTGCTCATCCATGGTGTCAATGCAAAATGAACAAACCTTTTAGAATCTCTAAAAGTAAGAAAGAGAGTTTATTCGAGCCCAAGTTAGGACAGCTGCCTGGGAAATGTGCTCTTCACAGGGAAGAAAGAGCTCCGGAGAGTGAACTGTTTTTATAGGGTTATATATTGTTTCTACATCTTATAAAAGCTCAAAAGATTATATATTAACATATAGGCAAGAATTGCAAGTGTTTTTTTCCTCATCAGTTGTAATCTTTAGTCTCTTATTAGATTTGTTCCTGGGTATATTATTATTATTAATATTTAAAGATTTTATTTATTTATTTGAGAGAAAGGGAGAGAGAGAGCAGGAGTAGGGGGGAGGGGCAGAGGGAGAGGGAGAAGCAGGATCCCCTCTGAACAGGGAGCCTGATGCGGGGCTTGATTCCAGGACCCCTGCCATTATGTATTATATAGACTGTCTGCAAACTTTCATCATTTGCTAAAATTGTTTGTTGTTCTGTGTTTTTTAATAGATTCCCATCACCAATTTTTCTTGGAATTGGACAGGTAAGTGAAAAAGAAAAATTAACCGCTTAATTAGTTGTCACCATACATGATGAAATTTTAACTGCTTTTGTTTAAGTCCGTGGTTCACAAATTTATTTAGCTGGCAGAGGGCCAGAGGATCCTGGTACTTTTGGTGAAACAGCATGAGATATTGACACGTCTTTATCATGTCTTTCTATAATTTAGGGACAGTTGTATTTGGAGGAAAAAACCCCGACTTGTTTCAACTTCTTTAATTGAATTTAATTACCCTAAAATAAGGGGCCAGAAGACGGAACGCCTCCAAGGCCTGGTGGGCAAAAAAATAATGGGTTGGAGGCTGGGGTGGGACCAGGAGCACAGTTGCCCCAGTGAAGTGTGCTGTTGGTACTCAGTTTAAGCCACTGTGCCGAGAGGAAAAGGGCTGGGGACATGAGATTGGGTTCACTACACCCTTATTGTCAAAACTCTGGAGGTGTTTCAAGAGAAGCAGGGGTTTTGAATTGTTACATCAAATTTGTAAATGCTGGTAACACATTCCAGTTTTTACAAATTCTCTATGGGCCTAACTAAACATGTTTGCATTTTGCTTCCTGCAGTTTGTGATTTTTTTTGTTCTCAAGTATAAAGACAAGGTTGGATAAGCTTTCAGACTAACCCCATTTGGCTGCTTCTGAAATTTCCCATTAATATTAATTCGTGGCTTGTTTACTCTCTTGATCATATGCTGGTGATTTCTAGTAGGCAAGTGGGAACAGGCACCAAAGGCACCTTTTTGTTGTTGTTGTTGTTTGGTTTTGCTTTAATTTATTGGGAGAAAAATGTAAAACTAGGAAAATTGTATCTGTTAACTAAATTTTTAATTGTGAATCTTGGAAAGGATGTCATTTATATGATTAAACATTATTCTGGTTAAATGTTTTGCTGATAAGGCACTCTTCGCAACATCATTTTAGGGAAAAAATAATAAGAAATTAATATATTTCCTTAAGGTCAAAAATATATTATCTTGGTGTTTCAATGTGAAATAGGTAGAAAAAAGTACCTTAAAAGATCAGCGAATATGTGATAATGTGCCCTTAGTAATCCCCAAGGCAAATAAATTCCCTGGCTTGTACTCAAAGTAAAGCCTTTCTGATATGCAATTTGTGGGGGGAAGAGAGCAGCAGACCGAATTCAAAACGTCTGAGTTGCAGAATATTTTAAATAAGTGTTGGTATATTTCTGTAAGAATTACAAAGTAAGTTATAAATATAAACTGTGATTATAATTCAAGATGAGCTCATGTTATATTAATCTATCATAAGTATTACATTTGTAAACTCATTAGGCTCAAGGTTTAGGATGGTAATCATGTCGAAGGAGTTCTTAAATTTTTGCATCATAATATGGAGAAAATTGAGTAAATTCTAAAATTTGCATAGGAAGATGGTATTGAATTTTTTATTTCATAATAATAATCTGGAGTATTTCTAATATACTTGATGTACTCCAGATTAATAGGGGTCGAATGAGACATTTTTGCAGGACTGGGTAGATTGAAGAGAAAAATAAATCCCTTTTAAAATTGTTTTTCTCCTAATTTGTCTTCCGTGTTATAGGAATATTGGACATTATAGAAAGTGTGTTTATATGTGGAGTTTGCCCCCCTCACAGTACCCCCAGTCTCTATGTGGACAAGTGACCGTGTACACAGGAAGTATATCCAGAATCAAGAAGTGGCCTCTCTGACTGTGGTCACTCTGGCCAGTTTGGGGGACACCATTTCTTTTTCCCCTCTGTCACTGTTTCTTGAGCCCCTTGAGACAATATGTATGTGTGTGAGTGTATTTGATCTTACACTTTTTGCCTATAGTTCTGATGGAATTTATACATTGGGAAGAAAAACAATTTTGATATTCTAAGAAATAGTTATTATTTGGAACCTAGAAAATAGATTTTTTCTGGATAATATATTCTTTTTGATGAATGTGTTTTCTTCTGTTGATGTCTTTGTACCTCAGCCTTTCCAGATATTTTGCTGAAATTTCTCCCTCCCCCCTTTTTTTTAGATGGCAGCTACCATCATGATACTGTATATATCCAAACTAAATAAAATAATTCACTTCCCTGATTTTGACAAGAAAATTCCTGTGAAGGTATGTGATGGAAAGTACATATAGCTTTGATGGAAGATGTGAAAATGCTATAGAATTTAAATTGACCTAAGAATACATGTCAATTTCCACACACACTGTGCTTCCTGCTTACACTGAGTAGAGACTTCTTAATAGAGATATTATATCATTCATTCAGTTGTTCATTAACATAATGTAATAACAGTAAAAGTGTGTGCTTAGCGATTGACATTAAATAAATACTTTATGTCTTCTGAAATGGCAAAGCCCTACCAGGAATTGGTAAGCATTTTTGCTAAAAAACCGGATAGTACCTATTTAGGCTTTGTGGGCCAGACCACCTCCGTTGGAACTCTCCGGCCCTGCCACTGTATCATGCTGTATAAATGAATTGCGGTAATTGTGTGCTAATAAAACTTCATTTGCATCAACAAAAGATGGGCCAGAGTTGGCTCTTAGGCTCTACTTTTCTGATCTTGTTTTTTAAGTTTTCGTTTTTAGCGTGGATGGGTAAAAGCTGTGAGTGGAATGAAGACTACTGTGTGATATACACAGAAGGATATGGGTTTTTCTGTGGTGGAACTAGAAACATAAAACCTGCCTTTCCTTCCTGGGAATGTGCAACAGAACTTCCTTTCTTGAACAGTTGCTGGTTCAATAAGCGGTTGTTTTAAGCCAGGCGTTTAATTCTTGGAGCAATCCTATACAACTGGTGGTATTAAGTGGATTATGATGACATTTTTGGATTTAGGGAAGTTAAATCAGGCTGTCAGTTCCTTGAGGGTGGGGACCTTCCATGGCTTTTTCGCTACCATGTCTCTAGGGCCTGGAAAGATGCTGGCATCTATCACTAGATTATTCATCAGGCTGGCTGAGCACGTGTGTACAGCGTCAATAATCTGGGACATTCACAAAAAGAAAAACAAAATATTCAAGTATAATGAAAGCTATTAACCCGATCATAATAGGAAAAATCAGAATATTGTTGAGTTTGCTTATACTTAGTTTATGATGTACTATAGTTTTTAAACATTTTAAGCATTTTAAAATTGTGAAATAAGATCTATGTGTAGGGGGCGCCTGGATGGCGCAGCCGTTAAGCGTCTGCCTTTGGCTCAGGGCGTGATCCCAGTGTTCTGGGATCGAGCCCCACATCAGGCTCCTCCGCTGTGAGCCTGCTTCTTCCTCTCCCACTCCCCCTGCTTGTGTTCCCTCTCTCCCTGGCTGTCTCTCTCTGTCAAATAAATAAATAAAACCTTTAAAAAAAAAAGATCTATGTGTAGGGGAAAAGGCATCATACATGAATGTGTAGTTGAATGAATAATAACCTTGCAGTCATTACCTGGGTCATGAGATGGGATCACAAAATCTTACCCACTCTTCTGACTTTTGTAATGATACTGTTCTCGCTTTCTTTGTAATTATTCTAATATGCATTCCTGAATTACGTTTTGCTGAATTAGTTTTGCTGTTTTTGAATGTTCTGGAAAGAGAAAACTGTTCTGAACGTACTTAGGATTGGATCTCAGCGCACATGTTTTAGTCAGCTAGGGCTCCCATAGCAAAATACTACAGAGTGGGCACTTAAACAACAGCCTTTTCTCACAGTTCTGGAAGCAAAAAGTCCAAGATCGAGGTGTCAGCAGGGTCGGTTTCTGGTGAAAGTTCTTTCCTTGGTGTGTAGACAGCTGCCGTCTTGCTGTGTCCCGATGTGGCCTTTATTTGTATGCACACACTCCTGGTGTGTGGACCTCAGTCCTGTTGGGTTGGGTCTCATCCTTACGACCTCATTTAATCTTCGTTGCCTCTTAAACACCCTATATCCAGATAGAGTCACATGGGGTTAGGGCTTCAAAATATGAATCTTAAGGGGACACAGTTCAGTCTAAAATGGCACTTGTGGCATGAGTTTCTCTGGGGGGTCTATGAAGAAGTGGAATGGTTGACTCCTATCCTATGCACATCTGCAACGTGACCGTGTCTCCGAAGTGGTTGTACCAGTTCACACTCCTTAAGAAAGGGCATGAATGTCCCTGTTGCTCCGCATTCGCGCCAACCCTTGTTATGTCAGTCATTTTATTTATTTTT
This sequence comes from Ursus maritimus, assembly GCF_017311325.1. Classification (NCBI taxonomy): domain Eukaryota; kingdom Metazoa; phylum Chordata; class Mammalia; order Carnivora; family Ursidae; genus Ursus; species Ursus maritimus. The sequence continues at coordinate 805,710 of NW_024426008.1, forward strand.
TTACTTTTTGCTATTTTAATATACTATGCGTCAGTACATCAGTCATTTTAAATTGTGCTAATCTGCTGGGGGTATAATGACTTGGCTTTTATTTGCATTTTCTTGGTTATTAATGAGGTTTTTTAATGCCCATTTTGGATATCCTCTTTTGTGAAGTACTTGTTCAAGACTTCTGTCCATTTTTCTGTTGGGTTGATGTCTTTTTCTTGCTGATCTGTATAGGAGTTAAAAAAATGAATTAATGATAATCCTCTTGTTAATTATATACAGTATTACGAAGACATTGTCTTCCTCTAGGGCATAGCTTTTTATTTTCTTTGTCATGTGTTTATCATGTATTTCTTTATCATGTATTTCCTAACATGAGCAGGAATCCTAATTTAAGATAGTTAAATTTTATCAGTCTTTTCCTTTATGATTAATCGCTATTCTTCTTATTTACAAAATCCTTCCTCACTTTGCAGTTATGATGATATTTTTCTAGATAAAAGGTGTATAGTTTTTCAGAATTAGGTTTTTAATCTGTTTGCAGTTAATTTTTGTGGATGGTGTGAGGTAATGGTCCAATTTCATTTTTTTCCGAAATGAGCACTCACTTGTCACGGACTTAACTGAAAAGTATATCATTAATATTGTGCCACTCCTGTCATGGCACTATTATTCACATATGTTATTTCTGTGTTCTCCATGCCTTTTCACTTGCCTGTTTGTGTTTTTTGCACCATTACCACACAGCCTTAATTACTATAGCTTTAGGAAAAGTTTTGCTATCAAATAGAGCAAATCTTTCCTTCTTGTTCTTGATCCTTCACATTTCTATATGGATATTGGAAGCAGCTTGTCACGTTTCAGAAAAATAACCTTTTGGGATTTTAATTGGGATTTCATTGAAGTTATAAGTCAATTTGGGACAAATTGATATTTTTAAAGTATTGAATCTTTCAATCCATGAACATAGTATACGTATACCTTCTTTAATTGCCTGTAGTAAAATTTTATAATTTTCTTTGTAGAGTTCTAACATTTCTGTTATGTTATTCCAAGGTACTTATTCCTTTTTTTTTAACTTTTGCATATATCTTTAAAAATATATTATTTGGAAAATTAGAGGGATGTATTTTTATATTACGTTTATATATTGTTTTATATCTGCAAACTTATAGAATATTAATCATAATTTATTTCTGGTTTCCTTTAGATTTTTCTACATTCATAGTCAGGTCATCTGCAAATAATGACAGTTTTGCTTCGTTCTTTCCAACATCCTAACTTTTATTTCTTTTATAAGCCTTATTCTATAGCATAGGACCCTCAGTGCAATTTTGATAGAAATGGTAATACTGACATCTTTGATCTCAAGGGGAAAACTTTTAACATTTCACCGTTAAGTATGTTGTTTGCTGTAGGTCTTTTGTAGATACCTTATATGTGTGTTCTAGTTATCTTTTTTTTTTAAGATTATTTATTTGAGGGGGAGGGGCAGAGGGAGAGGGAAAGAGAATCTCAGGCAGACTCTGTGCTGAGTGCAGAGCCCAACTCAGGGCTTGAACTCATGACCCTGAGATCATGACCTGACCCGAAACCAAGAGTCAGACGCTTAACTGACTACCACCCAGGCATCCCTGTTCCAATTATCTTATGCTGCATAATGTAGTGACTCAGAACAATAATCGTTGTATTATTTCTCAAAGTTACTGTTGGTTAAGGTATTAGGGACAGTCTCAACTGGGTAGTTCTGGCTTAGGGCTTCTGTATAGTTTCCGACAGACAGTAGCAGAGTGGAAACAATGATGGGGGTTCTGATTGGTGCAGCTGGAAGCTGGGCACAAATCTTTCACTTCCTCTCTACGTGGTTACTCATGTAGGCTAGTTGGGCTTTCTTACAAAATGGCAGGCTCTGGGGAGTCAAAATGGTTACACAGTACTGAATTCTTCAAGGGCGAGTGTTCCAGCAAGCAGGGCAAAACAACCTTGCTTTTTATGACCTAGCCTCAAAGGTCACATAGCATCATTCATCTGTACATTATTAGTTGAAACAGTCCCATGCAATTTTAAGTGGAAGGGACTTAGAGCCTACCTCTGGATGGAAGGAAGTGTCAAAGTCACATTTTAAGAGCATGTGAAATGGGGAATACTGTTGCAGCCATCATCTCTAATTGTGGCTTTGTCTGTTTCTCTTGATATTTCTGTCAGGTGTTTTATTTTGTTTTGTTTTATTTATTTTGAGTCTATATCATTAGGTGCCTAAAAATGTAACTAGTTAAATCTTAGAGGTAAAATAAAGTGTTTTAATTACAGTTGACCCTTGAACAACACAGGTTTGAACTGCATGGGTGGATTATATGTGGATTTTCTTATTAATTTATTTGAGAGAGAGAGAGAGAGAGGGAGAAAGCAGAGGGGAAGGGCAGCGGCAGAGGGACAAGCAGATTCCCTGCTGAGCAGGAAGCCTGATGCAGGGCTCAATCCCAGGACCCTGAGATCATGATGTGAACCGAAGGCAAGAGGCTTAACCAACTGAGCCACCCAGGTGCCCCTATATGGACCTTTTTTTTTTTTTTTTTTTGATAAATACAGTACAGTGCTATAAGTGTGTTTTCTCTTCCTTATGATTTTCTTAACATTTTCTTTTCTGTAACTTACTTTATTATAAGAATATAGCATAAAATACATATAAAATACAAAATATGTGTTAATTGACATTTATGTTATTTCTAAGGCTGTCGGTCAACAGTAGGCTATTAGTACTTAAGTTTGGGGGAAGTCAAATTATACATGGATTTTCCACTGTGCAGGGAATTGGCATCCCTAAGCCCTGCATTGTTCAGGAGTCAACTGTCTACGAGGTGGACCTCTTCTGTTTGAGTTCTTTTGGTGTTACCCTGGAAGTTACAGCAGGCATACCTAACTTTTCAAATTCTAAAGTTGAATAGTAGGTGTGTCTTCCCCCTTAACAGTGTGGGACTTTTACCCATTTACCCCTCCTCCCGACCTAATAATGCTCTTGTCAACGGGTACTTTAATACTCTAACTTGATGTAAATCTCACAGTATATTTTTACTATTTTTTTAAAAAAACTACAATGTTTGTCTGTATTTACCCGTGTACTTCCTGCTTCCTTTGCTTCCTTTCCTTTCTGCGCCCCACATTTTCCACTTTCCTCCCGATTAAAGTATCTCCTTTAGAATTTACTAATGGTCTGCTTAAATTCCCGTAGTTTTTGTCTGTAGAAGACTATGGTTTTCTTTTGCTTTTGCAAGATATTCTTGTTGGGGGCAGCATTCTAACTTGACAGATCGTTGAGGATGCAATTATGCTGTCCTCTGGCTTCCATTGTTCTCTCTGGGTTTCTGTTCTCACTTTCGCTTTGGCCTGGGGACTCACTACCTTCCCACATATTTGATGCTTTTATGAAGGTTTTAAATTATTTTATCTTGCATTTTTAATTGTTTTCAGTGGGGCGATCAACATAAATAATCTAGCCCACCGTTTCTAAAAACTAGAAGTCAGTATTGTTTTTATTTTGAGTTATATATGGAAAGGGGGCAACTGATTCTTGTCAGTGCCTACTAGCTTCTAAAGTTGCCGTATCCCAGCAGGGTTATTGTTGAGCCAGTTGTGGGCTGTCAGCCAGAATATTGTGAATGAAGGGGAAGGTCCTGGATCTGAGGTCCTCTCTTCTTTGAGTCTTCTTTCTTCAGCAAATCTCCTGATAATAACATTTTAAAACTTTTTTGGGGATAGATGACACTTAGTATTTCAAAATCCTTCAAAGAATATCTTATCTGAGTTACATGCTTAATGTCTTTTTAGTGGAAAAAGAAATGCTGGACTCACCTTGATAGCTATGGATTATTATATCAGTCAAAAAGTTCTCAGTTATTGTGTGACCTTATGAAAGGATATATATTTTTCTCATTTATGGAAGACTAGGTCTTACATTTTGTGTGTTTCTTCAGTATGTTTTGAACAATATTTCTCTTGACAATCAGAAAATAATTCAGGAGCTCGGGGCTCAGTAAACCTAATTCAAGTACAACTGGTACATTGTTTAACTGTGGTCGATATGAAATCATTCTAGGCCTCAAAAACAAAGTTAACTCCAAAGTAATGTGGCCGGTAGACACAACTTCTTGAAAGGATCACCAACCTTGTGACATTCCAGTGAGATATGAACCTTTGCTGTCGTCCAGAAAAGTGCATAATCATAGATAACAAGTTTGTACACCTTCTCAAGGGGCCTTCTGAACCTTATACATAAACTATAAATACGCGTCCTCCACTCACCAACTCAGCCTGGGGTCTCCACTTAAGAGAGGTGCTTGTTCAGAGCCTCCCTTTAGGGAGATAGTCTGCTAATGTTGGTAAGGTCAACATTTCTGTTATCAATACCGCTCTGCCCCACCCTGCCATGGCTGTAGATATCACTGCCTACCTAACTATTTTGGTCACATGGAGAAACTCGTGATGTGTTTTAGATTGTGGAATATTCACAGTTGTTACAGGGAAACAGACTCAAATGATTTGCTTACTGACAGGAAGTGTCACCATTTATATGTGAAGGAAAATCATTATTGGAGTTCTAATCAAATATTCTTTCTTTTTTCCATGGAAGCTGTTTCCTCTGCCTCTCCTCTACGTTGGAAACCACATAAGTGGATTATCAAGCACAAGTAAATTAAGGTAGAGTGCAGGAGAATGGTTGATGGGAGGTTGTTGACTCATTTGTTTTTAGTGGTACAAAGACCAAATTTGATTTTGAATATACTGCATGGGCTACAGACAGAAGACAATAATATTTACTAACTTAAGAAAACTAAGTGGAGTTTTGAGTTTAATTTGCTAATGTTTTTAGGGAAGTTGAAAAGCTGATTTTTTCCCCTTTATATTCAAATCTGAACATAGAATGTGAGATCTGTGGGCATGGAGACAGAGAAGGTCTGATTTATCCAGGAGGATTTATTTATATTGCTTATCCAATATCCAATTCATCTATATGAACGGTTCTGTGTAACTGGTTTTATCATGGTTTTGTAAAAGCAGGAACATTCTGTCAGATTTAGTGTAGGTCTGGTTCGGTGCAGAGAAAAATAAGTGACGTGTTATTTGTACGTGTGTTACATACTTCTGAAATTTGCATTTGCGGGTATTTTAGAATCCATTGATTAACTACTTTTGTTAAAAGTCACTATAAAAAATGGAAATGGACGTATAGAAAGACCAAGTCACTGTCTACATCGGAAAACTTGGATGCGAGATGTGTGGCCTAAATAACACACATGCATGCAGGTGTAAATAATGAGAAAATGAAGTTCGTGCAAAGGGTGACAGTGATTGAGGAAAACCCTGTTAGTTTGGTGAGAGTGACAGGGGGCGAGTAGGAGTTGGACCAGAAGGAGAAGGTATTATAAAACAGACGACTGAAAGCAGACCCGTCATCTTTCCTCTTGTTTGGAAAGGACAGGTTATGGTTATGGAAAACAAAATGTGAAATATTGGTCGTAGTTATACATGCTAGTTGGTTTTTTGTTTCTTTCTGGGATCAGGACAATCAGTTTTCCTTGTTTGTCTCAAATTTGTATTAAAGTGTCCTGTGGTAGGTGCTCTCCCTGTGTTACCATGTATCCTGCAGGCCTGTCTCTGAGTGCGTGCACCTGCAGCTGTGGGGGATGGCTTCACCCAACACTGACAGCTGCCTCCCGCTCACACTGCAGGGCTCGGGAGGCCTCTGCTTCCTAGATGAGAGCTGCTGCTGCTGCTGCTTTTTTTTTTTTTTAAAGTGATCTTGGAAACATCCTCATTACAGGCGTTTTAAAATGCTCTGCATGCACTGCAGCATGGGTATAGTAACTTCCATTCGCCGATACGGCACTATTCCCAAGTATAAGCAAGTAGCAACGTTAGAAATACCTTTATTACAAGTGTTCTCAAACACTTTCTGCACGTATCTAGAAGAGGGACGAGGGGCACTTCTTGGGTGCCGTGGGGCTTTCTGGAAGAGAGAAGGAACCAGAAAATGAGACAGAGGAGGGAGAAGGATTGTTTATACGTGGTGTCATGTAATGCGTTCCTCTTTGCCTGATGTTTTCCATAAACTGGTAGTTGGTTCTACTGGTTTGATCATCTTCAGGTTCGGTTTTTCAGGCAAGATCAGCTTATTGATACGTTGGGTGCTTCCTACTCCATCATGGGACACATAATGTTTTAGCCTACTTTTTAAAAAATAGCTTTTTGAGGTATAATTGGCATAAAGTAAAGTATACATAATTAAAATGCCCAATATGATGAATTTTGACCTATGTACACATCTCTGAAATCCATCACCACAGTATCCAACACCCATAAAAATTTCCTCAAGTGTCCTACTTATAATGATATTAAATCGATCAATTCCCCTTTTAGTAATTTTAAGGGATCAGTCTGGTCCCTTCATTAGAAAGTACCCTATCAGTCTTTCACCTGATAGTTTAAGCATTCATTGATGATAATTTTCTAGATCCGTTATTTCATTACAAGTTGCAATATGGTGATTTTCTAACTGTATCATCCCATCTTCATGTGTTGTCTAAACTTTAATAAATACACACTTTCACCATGTCACACAGGAAAGGCAGGATGTAAACTTTATTTATACATGTTCAGAATAATAAGTTAGTGTCCTGTCACCTTCAGTGGTGACCAGTGAGTTTTTGTTTATTTTTGTTTTTTGCTGTCGTTATAAACTCAGGAATTTTCATTCATTTGCTAGAAATCTTTTGTCAGTTATGTGTTTTGCACATATTTTCTCTCAGTCTGTAGTTTGTCTTTTCATTCTCTTCATATTGTCTTTCAGAGCAGAAGTTTTAAAGTTTAATGAGGTTCCATATCAATTTCCATATTTGGTGTTGTTTTTAAAAACTCATTGCCAAGGGGCGCCTGGGTGGCCCACTCAGTTCAGTGTCCTACTCTTGATTTTGGCTCAGGTCACGATCTCAGGGTTGTTAGATTAAGCCCTGCATCAGGCTCCATGCTCAGCGGGGTGTCTGCTTGGGATTCTCTTTCTCCCCCTCCCTCTCCCCACCTCCCTCTTAAAATATATATATATATTTATATATATATATATATAGAGAGAGAGAGAGATAAAAGCTCATTGCCGAGGGGTGTCTCACTGGCTCAGTCAGTAGAGCGTGCAAATCTTGATCTTGGGGCTATAAGTTTGAGCCCCACATTGGGTGTAGGGATTACTTAAAAAAATAAAATCTTAAAAAAACAAAAACAACTCATTGGTGAAACCAAAATCCCGTGGATTTTCTTCTGTGCTATCTTCCAGGAATTTGATAGTTAGCATTTTACATTTAAGCCTATGGTCTATTTTGGGTCTATTTGTGAAAGGTGTAGGGTCTTTCTAGAGTCTGTTTTTTGCATGTAGAGGTCCAGTTTGAGCATCATTTGTTGAAAAGATCATCCATTCTCCGTTGAATTATGTTTGCTCCTTTGTCAGGATGAGTTGACTATATTTGTGTAGGCTTATTTCTGGGCACTCTAGTCTGTCTATTGATCTATTTCATTTACTTGGTGTTTCAAGTCATTATATAAATAATTCTTTTGATGTTCACATTATCCCATCTCAGGCCAGTGGGAGCCCCTTTGAGTTGGCTTTTATGTTCTAGGGCCCCAGTAGTCTCATTACTTTCTTGCTGTCTGGCACATGATGTCTCAGGCTTATCTGGGATGTTTCCTGCCATTTCTCCAAGGATCCCCTGGTTATCTTTAATGTTAAAGGTTACGTTGAGGCCACAGTCTGGGTGCTGTATATATTGTGAAGGACCAACCAATACAATTTCCTGAGGATTAACATGTGGGGTGTGAGACAAAGAAAGGAGACAAAGATGACTTCATGGTTTTGGAAGAATGGGATTACCATTGATTGTATCTATGCCTGGGAGCCTTGCTGGTCTTATGGCAGTTCTTCGTTTAACATTTTGAAGAATTGTCAGACTGTTTTCCAAAGTGGCTACACCAAGTTTCAGTCCCACCAGCAATGTCAGACGGCTACAACCTCTCTACATTCTTGCCAAATGTGTTATTGTCTATCTTTTGGATTATGGCTGTTCCAGTTGTTGTAAAGTAGTATCTTCTTTGGTTTTGATGACGTTTCTCTGATGACTAATGATGTTGGGCATCTTTTCATGTGTTTATTGGCTATATATATATGTATATATATATATTTTACACACACATATATATTTATTTAGAGAAATACATATATAAATATATATATTTAGAGAAATATCTATTCAAATTCTCTGCCTATTTTTAATAGGGTTTTTCATCTTTTTAAGTATTAAGTCTTCTTTATATATTCTTCTATAGATGCCTTATATATATGGATTGCAAATTTTTCTATTATTTTGTGGGTTGCCTTCTTATTCTCTTAATGGTATACTTTGAAACACAAAAGTTTTAAGTTTTTAAAAATTTAACAAGGTAAAATATACATAACATAAAACTTACCATTTTAACCATTTTTAAGTGTACAGTTCATTGGCATTACAGTGTTGAGCAACCATCTCCACTATTTCTAGAACTTTCGATTTATTTTAAACTGAAGCTCTGTAACCATTAAATAATAACTCCCCATTTTCCCATGCTCCCAGCCACTGGTAACCTCGATTTTACATTCTGTCTCTATGAATTTGCCTACCGTAGATATTTCACATTAGTAAAATCATACGATCTTTGTCCTTTTAAACTATGGCTTATTTCAATTAGCAGAATGTTTTCAAGGTTCCTCCATGTTGTAGCATGTATCAGAATTTTATTCCTTTTTTTTTTTTTTTAAGTAAACTCTACTTCCAGTGTGGGACTCAAACTCACAACCCCAAGATCAAGAGTCCCATGCTCTGCTGCTTGTGCTTTTGGTATTGTATCTAAGAAGACTTTGCCTAATCCAAGTTCGTGAAGATTTACCCCTCTGTTTTCTTCTAAGAATTTAATAATTTTAGCTCTTATTGGAAATCTCCTACAAAGACTTAGGTCTTTGATACGTTATGAGATCAGTTCTTGTATGTGGTGTGAGGAAGGGGTCCATATTCATTTTTTTGCATGTAAATGGATATTCAGTTGTTCCAGCACCATTTGTTGAAAAGATTTTTCTTTCTTCATTGTATTGTCTTGGCACACTTCTTGAAAATGAATTGACCATAATTGTATGGATTTATTTCTTGCTTCTTAATCCTATTCCTTTGATTAATCTGTCCATAATCAATAACTAGCCAGTACTGATTACTGTAGCTTTGTAGTAAGTTTTGAAATTGGGTCCACCAACTTTGTTCTTTTTCAAGATTGTTCTGGCTTTCTGGTTTCCTTGCATTACCATATTAATTTTAGAATCAGCTTGTCAACTTCTGGGGGGAAAATGAACAGATTTTGATAGGGATTCTGTTGAATCTATAAATCTATTTGGGGGAATATTTCCATTTTAATAATATTAAGCCTATTGATCCAGAAACAAGGAGTATCTTTCCATTTACACTTCTTTAATATTCTAGCAATATTTTGTAGTTTTTAGTGCATAAGTCCTACACTTCTTTTCTTAGATTTATTCCTAAGAATTTTGTTCTTTTTCATGTGATCATTAACAGAATTGTTTTAATTTCCTTTTTGGATTGCTCATTGCTAGTGTATAGAAGTATAATTGATTTTTATATATTCAGTTTTTTTTTTTTTCCTTCACTCTTGCTAAACCATTAACCCAGTTAACTCTTTAGTGGATTCCTTAGGATTTTCTATATATGTCATCTGCAAATAGAGATAACTTTATTTTTTCCTTTCCAAACAGTATGCTTTTTTCCCCCTCCAGCTTAATTGCCCCTTCTAGAATCTCAAGTACTTATTGAATCAATGTAGTGTTGAGAGCAAACATTATGGTCTTATTACTGATCTTAGGGGGGAAACATTGTTTTTCATCATTAAATATACCTTACTTGCTTTTAAAAGACATCGTGTAAAAATGCTTTTTGGAACCAACTGACTTGTGGCTAGTTTTGAAAAAGGCAGTTCTAACCAGTCTTATAAGACATCTTGAAGTTGTGGATGTAAAGTTCCTGAAAATTCTTTCTGTACCTGCTCTCTGGTTGTGGTGTCATGTTCATGATCACATGAAACCCCTCCTCAGGTCTGGTCAGGAGGTGCTGGCCACTGCCCTCCTGGCTCTGGTTCTGACTTTCCTTCTCTAGGTCACCATCTTCTCAGGGTCACATCTGGAAGCAGATGAAAGTGGGCTGTTGCAGCCCAGGCAGTTTGTCAGTGTGCATTGAACTGCCTCTTGGAATCTCTGGGTTTTGACAACCAATGAAAGGTTCTTAAATATTTTTAAAAGGCGGTGAATATAGCTTCATTACATAAAGGGGGGGAATAACCCATAATTTTATCCTCTAAAATACAATTTAATTTAATTTAATTTAATTTTTTAAAAAGATTTTACTTATTTATTTGAGAGAGAGAGAGGGAAAGCACAGAGGCAGAGGGAGAGGGAGAAGCAGGCTCCCCACTGAGCAGGGAGCACGATGCAGGACTCCATCCCAGGACCCTGGATCACGACCTGAGCGGAAGGCAGCCACCCAGGCACCCCTAACATACTGTTTTAAATATCGATTTCAGTCTTTTCCCATATGTGGACGGTATCTTGTTTCAGTTGTAGACTCTACATAGTTGTGTGCCCTCCTTGTTTTATTTAATATTCATTTTCCAATAGTAGTATGAAGCTTTATATTATAGAGTTAACATGATGTTTCCTCAAGTAGATTTATTATATTTTAACATTGTCTTGTGTGACTTTTAAGTTGTTTCTGATGTTTTCCCCAAAGACACTGTTGCAGTGAACACATTTGTGCACGTGGTTTTTTCCTTTCTTTTGTATTATTACCTTAGGTTAAGTGTCCCAACAAGAAGTAATTAGGTCCAAGGTTAGCACAACGTAATGACTGTTGATACATAGTTCCAACTTGATTCGCCAGAGGTGTGTTGGTTTACACTGCATACAGTCTTTGAACACAGTCTTTGTAGTTTTAGCACAATCTTTGCAGTAGTTGGAGAGCATGATTTTTAAAAATTGTTAATAAGTGAAAAAAATTGCTGATAAGTGAAAGTGGCATGAAACTATTAAATCTCCATTTCTTTTTATTATTTAATGTGATTTGCTAATGGTATCGGTGAGAATTAAGGTTAATTTCTTATGTTTAATTTGGAAAGTCAGTGGGCTTAATTAAAATTGTAAAACATGTTAAAAAAAAATACTTGGCTTCTGATGTTATTATACTTGGACCTTTTCCCAACAGCTTGCCGATGTTCACCGTGCTCAGGAAATTTACCATTCCACTCACTTTACTCCTGGAAACCATCATACTTGGGTGATTTTTGTTTTTCCTCTATCTCTCTCATGTCCTTGCCCTCACCCCACATTATTATTGCGTAGCAAATTCTCAACGTCTAGTTATTTTTCCAAATGGTTGATTTGAATTGCTAGTAGCAATATCTTAGGGTTCCATGGTTTATCTACTTAAAAGCATCTCCTGTTTCCATGATTCCTTAAGAACATGATGAGTGATTTTTTTTACTTGTAATTTTATATTAGGCTGATAATACGTGTTTATGGTAGAAAATTATTTAAAAAATGCAGTGACCTCAAAACAGATGTAAATATGTTTCCTGCACTAGATGGAATATACACTGATTTTGGAATACAGAGGAAAAATCGTCCATATATACATACAGGATAGGAATGCAGGAAATCACAGAAATCCATTCAGATATAGTGATTATGGTGTAACATAGGAATACATTAATATTTATAATGTTGGTTTAAAAATCTCTCATAAAGATACTCAAGCTGATATCAAAAAAGGTGATTCTTAGTTTTGCTGGGAAGATTATTTAGCAGTGAAATTTGGATGATGGCCCAGTGTTGTAAGTCCTACCGTTGAATTTTATCCTAGTCTTTGGATGCTTGATGTAAGACCAACTAGAACTGCCAGCAGGGGCTCTTCTGCATTTTGTCACAGCATCTTTCCAATGAGAAAAGAGAAATACATTTATAATTAGATTAGACAGCTGCTTGAGAAATACATTTGGTCTAATTTATTAATCCACTTACAGAGACTTACAGTGCTTTCTCTGTGTAAAGCAATGTCCACCAGATTTTAGCTATAAAACTGTGACCAATGTCTATTTTCAGTTTAAGAATTATAATCCATGTTTTTTCCTCTCCTCCTCCTTCCTTCTCCATCCATCCATCCATCGTTCATCCTTTTATCTATTACAGGAAACAGTATTCCTTGAACATCATCGTCAGTGTTTTCACCATCGTACTTGGTGCTTTCATAGCAGCTGGGTAAGACTTTGGACTGTTTCTGCTCAGTAACTTCTTTGTGCCTTTGACAATAGGCCCAGCCCCGCCCCGCCCTCATTTTCCATTTTCCATCTGGCTGCAGTTGAATCTAGCAGCCAAGGGACGAGTCTGTTGATTTTAGTGGGTTCCCCATGTGTTCCTGTGAAAGTCAGACTGGGTTCCGACTTGGCCAGAACATTTCTGAGAACATATAAAGGGAACGTTAGAAGATACGAATACTGCTTTTCATCATAAAAAGGAGTAAATTATTTGCTATTATTACTGAATGTCTTCAATACAAAAAATTTACTTGAAAAGTTCTTGGGCATTTGGTCAAGAATAACAGCTTTATAAAGCCCTTGTATGCTGATTTGTTTTATCACCTGTGATGCCTTTGCAGTCTGCTTCCAAGGGTGGCATACTCTCATTAAATGTATTTGTATGTTTAGGACATGAGCCAATACCAGTGCATGACTAAGTTGACCCTTTAACAACACGGGGATTAAGGGCACCAACACCCCCGTCCCCTGCCCCCACATGACAGAAAATCTGAGTAAAACTTTCGACTCCCTAAAAACTTCACTACTAATAGCCTATTGTTGACTGGAAGCCTCACTGATAACATAAATAGTTGATTAACGCGTATTTTGTATGCTATATGTATTATATACTGTATTCCTAAAATAAAGCAAGCTAGGGAAGTGTTAAGAAAATCATAAGGAAGAGAAAAGACATTTACACTACCGTACTGTATTTATCGAAAGAAATCCACAGATAAATGGACCAGTGCAGTTCGAACCTGTGTTGTTCAGGGCCAGCTATGGTGTCTTATTCATTAACATGCAAGGCCAGGAATGTGGACTCCCAGGTTTGCAGCTGAAAGCAGACACTCAGACTCCTGGCTTTTATGGCCTAGTGGTTAAAGCCTGTGTGCAGTTATATTCTGTGGGTCCGGAACTTAGCCAGGCCTTTGTCAGCTGTTTCTCAGCCTCTCTGTGCCTCAGTTTTACTCATCCGTAAAGAGTGTAATAGAAAAGAAAAACCTACCTGAATGAAGGGAAGAATGCAAAGATTGGATGGATTTCAGTTAAACTAGTTTCCTTAACTGATTTAGAAATAAGAGTTCTGGGGGCTCCTGGGTGGCTCAGTCAGTTAAGCACCCAACTCTTGATTTCGGCTCAAGTCATGATCTCAGGGTCCTTAGATCAAGCCCTGCGTCTGGTCCATGCTCAGCACGGAGTCTGCTTATCCCTCTCCTTCCCCCTGTTCTCTCTCTCTCTCAAATAAATAAATAAAATCTTAAAAAAAAAAAAAAGAAATAAGAGTTCTGGATCACTAATTGCAAAATAAATAAGGATATGGATATTATCTTCTTCTAGTCTCCTCACTTACTAGCTGTATAACCGGACAAGCTATTTAACTTCCCTGCACCCCAGTTATTTCAACTATAAAATGGAGATTAGAATAGACCCAGCTAATAAGGTCTTTGTGTGAATTAAATGGGATAACAATAAACTGGGGTTTACACTGGTACGTGGCCAAGTTCACCAAAAACATGTCGAGTGTTTACTGCCAGGTGTCGTTCTAGGTGTGGGGGAATCCAGCAGTTAACAAAACAGACAGGAATCCTTGCTTTCATAGAGTTTCCATTCTGGTTGGTGGAGACAGACAATAAGCAAAAGAAGCATATTAGAAAATATAGCATGCCAGACGGTGACAGATAGTAACCATCTATTTTTTAGAATTATAAATATGTTCATCGCTTGCCTGGACCAAGGTCTGTTATTTACATTTTCACCTGTAACGTCCTCCTTCGTGGTCCTGGCCGTGGCTGAGTGGAGCCCCGTTGTGAGCTGGCCTCTGGTTTGAGACAGTGCAGACCCGAAGCAGCAGCGCTTAGAGCCTGTTGTAGTCATGAAGATTTTGTTCCAAGAAAGTCATAGGAGCAAAGTAGCTGAAAGAGGGAGGTGCTCTGTGAAAGTGCCCTCCTCCCACAGTGCTTTGGGGTGTCCCCCGGGCCGCCCCTCTTTTCTGAGTTTCTTAGAGCTCAGTTTGGAAACTACTGACTTTGGGCCAGTTGTACACTTTTACAAAAAATGGTTTGTAAAGATGTCTGTAAGGCTTTGGCGAGGAATGGCACTTCTATGGAGGCCCATTTCCAGACCCAGTGAGTAGAAATTCAGCTCGTAGTTACCACGTATGATATTCTAATGAGCTGAAAGGGTAAATAGTGTTTTCAGAGCATCTAACTTTCCCCCAAGAGCTGGCTTGAAACAGCACTTCTCGACTTTTCCCTTCCTCGGCACCCAGAGAATGGATAGTATCTAGGTGGGTGACAAGCACCCCTCTTCGCCGCAGGCCAGCCACGACCCCACCTTCTGTCCTCTCATTCAGATCTTCTCAGCCAAATGCAAATAACTGTGGAGCTGACTCAGTCAGATGGGCCGGTTCATGCTGCTGTGACAAACAGCTCCCACGTTTACACACCCAGTGTATTCTGCTCACGCTGCATCCTCAAACAGTTAATGCCGTAGGGGTGCTCTGCTCATTGTGGCTGCTCGGGGACCGAGGCTGATGGAACCCCTGCCTCAAAAGGGACTTCCTTTCTCATGTAGGAGGGAAGAGGCATGTGGGGAATTGTGGTTGGCTTTTCAGACTTTTGCCTGGAATGGCCATGTGTTCCCTCCTCTTATATTTTACTTGCCAAACAAGTCACCCAGCCAGAAAAAGTTGAGCTCTTACGTCTGTAAATAGCCCTAAATGACAACTACACGGGTTAGCCATGAATCTACTGTCCTGTCTCAAAGCGAGCAAATTCTTTTCAAACTTCTGAGCTTTTACCAGTGGTGTGACAAGTGGTGCTGGGGACTTGTAGCCCTGGGAGCAGGAGACCTGAGAGCCCCGGGAATTTCCCTCAGGCACTCCGAGGAAGTGAGCAACTCCTTTCCACTCCCCTAGAAACGTGGCTTTTTTATCCATTCAACTCTTTGCCATTTTATGGGACAGCAGACTCTTAGCATGGAGCCAAACGTGGGTAGGCAGGAGATTTGGAAGACCCTTATTTTGAGAGTCTGTTTTTTTGTGATTGAACCAGAAAATTCTGATTTATGATGATCCAAGATTAATGTGCATTCTCATAAATATATTTGTAGTTAATAATACCAGCAGAAGCCTTGAGTAAATCTGGTTTAATCTGCATTCAGATTTTGTTGGAATTTTTGCCTCTTTATTTCCTTCTCTTTGGTAAGAAATAGTCTCTAAAAATTTTATGTTTTTAGGATGTGTCACTCCAAAATATGCCACTTTGGCATAACATAATTTTTTTAAAAAAGATTTTATTTATTTATTCGACAGAGATAGAGACAGCCAGTGAGAGAGGGAACACAAGCAGGGGGAGTGGGAGAGGAAGAAGCAGGCTCATAGCGGAGGAGCCTGACGTGGGGCTCGATCCCAGAACACCGGAATCACGCCCTGAGCCGAAGGCAGACACTTAACCGCTGTGCCACCCAGGCGCCCCAACATTATTTTTTTTTTAAAGATTTTTTTATTTATTCAACAGAGATAGAGACAGCCAGCGAGAGAGGGAACACAAGCAGAGGGAGTGGGAGAGGAAGAAGCAGGCTCATAGCAGAGGAGCCTGATGTGGGGCTCGATCCCATAACGCCAGGATCACACCCTGAGCCGAAGGCAGACGCTTAACCGCTGTGCCACCCAGGCGCCCCTGGCGTAACATTATTTTGAGCTGAGGGCAGTTAATTGAGAATCGACAGATGTAGGAAGAGTTCTCTGTCTTCCATTTTCCTGCCTAAAAGCAGAACATAAATTTCCCTTTGTAAGGGTGGTCCCCCTACACCCCCCCACCCCCACACCAGGAATAGGAAAGCAGTTCTTATCACTGGGGATGGAGAATCCGTACCAAGACGAGGCTGCATAAATACACCTTACTACAATGACCCTTCCCTTCCATTCGTTTCCCCCATAAATTTCCTAGTCTTTTTTCCATAATTTGTTTGCTCCTTGGAATCCAAACCTCTTCTTTTTTTAAAATGACATATAAGCCCCAGAGTCTAACCACTTGAGATTCATTTATTTTTTGTGAACTCCTCTACATGTAAAATATTTAATAAAAATTGTATTCCTTTTCTCTTGTTAACCTACTGTCAGTCAAATTTGCAGGCTCCAGTCGCTGAACCTAAGAGTGTAGAGGAAACCCCTTTGATGATATGTATTTATGAATTATGACATGGGTCTGTTACTGCCTGTAAGGTCAAGTGTGGTAGGTGGGACACATCAGGGCTCGGCTGTTCTCTCTCTCCTTCCTGCGTCGTGTCTCCCTGAACATTTTTATACTAATATTATGTGTATAAAATGGAAGTTGAAGAGAGATGGTTCAAAAGAATGGGGTAAAAAGGAGACTTCGAGAAGTTACAGAGAAGGAATGGGTCCCTGCCTTGCTTTTTCAATGGACCGGGGGTGGGAGGGCGGGTGTGCCAGTGGATGATATGACCAGCTGGGCACCAGATGGAGGTGTCAGTTCCTCATTCGACCCCTCTTGCCCCAGTAACTGTCCAGCTGTCCCCACAGGGCTATAGCCTGGAGATGGCCCTGTTCATTACAATAAGCAAAGCCACTGGGTGGGTTGGACAAATCACTCCCCTTAGAAAAGAAGGACTCACCAATTATCAGGCCAGGCGATCATTAGCAAAAGAAAGGGCTTTGCAGTTCAAGGAAGATGGTTATGTCCCTCTGGTTTTAAGCCATTCATGATTAAACGGAAGCCACCTGATGGCCTGGTTTTGTTTTGTCTAGAGGCAGAGCGGAGGAGTTAACCACAGAGGGGGGAAATATGCCAGAGGAGATAAAGGTAGTTACCAGCTTCACAAGTGGATTTGATTAGGGAAAGATACAACAGGCAGGCTTTGAAGGCCAAGTTGTGTGAGTTTCTGAATAATCATCCTCCTCTTTGTGTTCTCCCTCCCAGTTCTGACCTTGCCTTTAACTTGGAAGGCTATATTTTTGTATTCCTGAACGATATCTTCACGGCAGCAAATGGAGTTTATACCAAACAGAAAATGGACCCAAAGGTACCAGATCTTCACTCCTATGGTTTTTAAGCTTTGTCATCTGGCCCCTGAAATTGCATGGAAAAAAAAAAATGAATCTGTAAAGTTGGCATGTAATTTAATTTACATGGTGTGCTTTATAAATCACTAATTTCTTTATAGCTATCTTGTCTGTATGGGTTCTCTTTACCCCTGACCTTGTAAAGTTTTGGGTGAAAATAAGACAGGGAGGGAAAAGATACCATTATTTTAGATGCAAAGTCAGAATATATGAAGAAGAGATTATTTTGAAAGGCAAATTAAAATTAAAAGAAGGTTTTTTGCCCTCCTCGTCAGTGACCAAGGCAAAGTCAGGGCTATTCTGAAGCAACCCCAGTTTGAGAGTCTGAAGGCCTGGGTTACAGACAGAAGTCTGCTGCTTCCTGGTCATTGTGCCCGGGACCCTTCACTCCTCCAAACCTCAGGTTCTTTATCTGCGGAACGGCTCATGTGGAAGGTGTTGGCCAGCAATGAGTGTCCCTCCAGTTCAGTGCCTGAGCAGTCCCCCGAGAGACCAGTGGGCAGACGAGCAGGCCCCTGGTGCTTGCCCCTCGCCCCAGCTGTTCCGGAAGCTCCGGAGGATGGGCCAGGCATATGTTGCTTTGTTCCCAGTGCTTTGTGTTGAGTGAGGGAGTTTGCTCTGACAGACAGACTTATTTCTAGGAGCTGGTTTTTCTGCCTGGCCCTTTGTTTTTGACTGGTGGCAGTTTTACAAAAACAGGTTTGTTGCCTTTTGAGGGTCGAAATATGTCACCCTTTATGAAAAGTGGTGGAGAACTGGTGTAACCACTGTAATGAAAAGTGGATTTATGCAAGATTAGAAAACGAGATACCTGGTGTTTTGACGCTGCTGCCCCTTAGCAGAAAGAGCAGATGTTTTTAAGGAGTTCTGTTTATATTAACATTTTAGATGTCCTTTATTTTGTTCCAGATTTCCCATTCTGAATACAATACTTTAAAACAAAAAACAAACCCCGGTTGGGTTGGAATGTTAGGGATGGGTGGGACTTTGGAGGCCCTCCGTGTTCATCCACTTTATCTGCCATTTTTGTGTAAAACAAATGTTTATTTTGCTATCACGATGTACTTGAAGTGAAGCCTTTTACATTAGGAATTTACTAAAAAAAAAAAAAAAAAGAATTCGCTGAAAATATTCCAATACAGAGTTGAAGGAATTTTTAACTCTGCATAAATACATAGTCAGATAAATGTCTCCAGGAAATCTGATGCTTTGTATTTCTAAAATTGTTTTCCTTGTTTTTGTAGGAGTTGGGGAAATATGGAGTGCTTTTCTACAATGCCTGCTTCATGATTATTCCGACTCTTGTCATTAGTGTGTCTACCGGGGACCTTCGACAGGTGAGCTGATGGCAGTCATGCCGTTCCTACCTCACAGTCTCTTAAAGTCTTAATAGTTAACCTCTGGTACTCACTGCAGCGAAAAGCGGACCGGTAGCTCGGACGAGCAGGGGAGTACCTGAAAGTGACATCTGTGATATCCCCAGCAACACCTTTGGCACGATCCTTTCTTTGGTGTTTATCTTTAGACACATGGGAAGAAGCAGGAAGTAGTCACAAGACCCCTGGACTTGAAGATTTTTGAAAACAATGAGAGTAAAAATCTGAGTTTGAGTCTTAATATTCTTATTTGCTGATGTGGGGATCCTGGAAAAACTAACTTAGAAGAGGATTTTGATAGTTTTAAAATGGATTTATTTCTCTACTGCTTTTATAATGGACATTTTGAAACGTATGCAAAGTAGAATAATTTAATGAATCTCACATGCTCACAACCCCGTGTCAACACTTTTTGGCATTTTGCCATTCTTATTTCATCTAGTTCTATCTGCTTTCATTTTTTTTTTCTCCTGGAATATTTCTTTAAAAAGATTTTATTTATTTATTTGAGAGAGAGTGAGAGCTAGAGAGAGAGTGCCGGCACACACAGGTGGAGAGGGAAAGAGAGAAGCAGACTCCCTGCTGTGCAGGGAGGTCAACGTGGGGCTGGATCCCAGGACCCCGGGATCACGCCCTGAGCCGAAGGCAGACGCTTGACCGACTGAGCCACCCCGGCGCCCCCCTCCTGGAATATTTTAAAGCAAACTCCAGACATCATGGCATTTTGCATCTGAATATTCTGGGATGTACATTTGAATTTTGAGAATGTGTTGTTCATTTGGTATTTGCCCTGCTTACCTGTTTGCTGCACACACCTGACAGACAAATAAAATGGTCAGTTAGTAGGAACAGAGGAGGAGCGAAGGCCAGTCCCTCAGGAAGGGTGAAGGTTCATCCTGCTGCATCCACAGGGGCCGCCTTGAAGGGTTCCAGCCCTGCCAAGCTCTACTTCTTCAGAAAGTTGCTAGTCATACCGCTTCGAAGAATTTTGCCTATATCTTAGGGGAGATGCTTAAGTTCATGTGAGAAAATTTGCTGGGCAAAAATTATGGTCCAGCCTGGCCTCTGCCCACAGAACCAAGCCCTAGACATGAATTCTTGTTGCCGGACCCGGGGTGGGGGTTCGGAGGGGCCCTGCGCAGTGGCCGTTCACCCACCGTGTGACGGTACTGCCGTCCTTACTCATCAGCATGCTTCTGCGGTGCACACAGGGCGAGCGGATCCCATTGGTAGCCTTTTAGGGGTCTGAATACTTTGAGAAGGCTGCAGGCTCTTGTGGGCTCTTAGGGTGGGTGTCAGGGCCTCTCATTCTTTCTTAAAGCTGTACTTTCTCATTTGTACAATTCCTTTCCAAAAGAGGGGACCGCAGAAGAGCTTAGCAGCAATGTGATGAATGGCATGGTGACCAGAAACTGATTTTTAGGTACCTTATGAGTTGAATCCACTACATGTATCATGTTAATAATTGCTAACATTGTTTCAATAGGAATGTGTGTTTCCCACATCCAAACCATTGCTTTATAAACTTGTAACGTGTGCTCTCAGAAGTTTCACCTGCTTGTGGGGCGCCTGGGTGGGGCGCCTGGGTGGCTTGTGGGAGCGTCTGACTCTTGGTTTTGGCTCAGGTCATGATTCTCATGGGTTGTGGGATGGGGCCCCACAATGGGCTCTGCACTCAGTGGGGAGTCTGCTTCAAGGTTTTCTCCCTCTGTCCCTCCCCCCATCAAATACATAAATGTCTTTTAAAAAGTTTCACCTGCTTGTAATGCTTAGCATCGTAGAATTATTATACTTTCTCAGTTAATGATAAAAATAATAGCTAATATTTGTTGAGAACTTATTCTATCAGACTTTGTTCAAAGCATTGTACCTGAACTATTTCGCTGCTTCCCACGGCAGCCCTCTGAGAAGGTACTGCTGTGCTGTTTGAGACAAGGAATCCCGAGCACAGTGTTTAAATAACTTCCAGCGATGGCGGGTGATCCGTCCAGGCAGTCTGACTCGGGAACACATCCGCCACTGTAATCCCAGTTACTTTATTTTATTTTATTTTATTTTTTTAATGATTTTTTATTATATTATGTTAGTCACCATACAGTACATCCCCGGTTTCCGATGTAAGGCTCGATGATTCATTAGTTGTGTATAACACCCAGTGCACCATGCAATACGTGCCCTCCTTACTACCCATCACCGGTCTATCCCATTCCCCCACCCCCCTCCCCTCTGAAGCCCTCAGTTTGTTTCTCATAGTCCATAGTCTCTCATGTTTCATTCCCCCTTCTGATTACCCCCCTTTCTTTATCCCTTTCTTCCCCTACCGATCATCCTAGTTCTTATGTTCCATAGATGAGAGAAATCATATGATAGTTGTCTTTCTCTGCTTGACTTATTTCACTTAGCATTATCTCCTCCAGTGCTGTCCATGTTGTAGCAAATGTTGAGAACTCATTCTTTCTGATTGCTGAGTAATATTCCATTGTATATATGGACCACAACTTCTTAATCCAGTCATCTGTTGAAGGGCATCTCGGCTCCTTCCACGATTTAGCTATTGTGGACATTGCTGCTATGAACATTGGGGTGCATATGGCCCTTCTCTTCACTACGTCTGTATCTTTGGGGTAAATACCCAGTAGTGCAATGGCTGGATCATAGGGTAGCTCAATTTTTAACTTTTTAAGGGACCTCCACACTGTTTTCCAGAGTGGCTGTACCAACTTGCATTCCCACCAACAATGTAGGAGGGATCCCCTTTCTCCACATCCTCTCCAACAATTGTTGTTTCTTGCCTTGTCTATTTTTGCCATTCTAACTGGCGTAAGGTGGTATCTCAGTGTGGTTTTGATTTGAATTTCCTTGATGGCTAATGATTTTGAACATTTTTTCATGTGTCTGTTAGCCATTTGTATGTCTTCATTGGAAAAGTGTCTGTTCATATCTTCTGCCCATTTTTTGATTTGTTTATTTGTTTCTCGTGTATTGAGTTTGAGAAGTTCTTTGTAGATCTTGGATACCAGTCCTTTATCTGTAGTGTCATTTGCAAATATATTCTCCCATTCCGTGGGCTGCCTCTTAGTTTTTCTGACTGTTTCCTTGGCTGTGCAGAAACTTTTAATCTTGATGAAGTCCCATAAATTCATTTTATCTTTTGTTTCTCTTGCCTTTGGGGATGTGTCATGAAAAAGGTTGCTTTGGCCGATGTCGTAGAGGTTGCTGCCTATGTTCTCCTCTAGAATTTTGATGGATTCCTGTCTCACATCGAGGTCTTTCATCCATTTGGAGTTTATTTTTGTGTATGGTGTGAGAGAGTGGTCAAGTTTCATTCTTTTGCATGTAGCTGTCCAATTTTCCCAGCACCATTTATTGAAGAGACTGTCTTTTTCCCACCGGATGTTTTTTCCTGCTTTATCAAATATTAGTTGCCCAAAGAGCCGAGGGTCCATTTCTGGGCTCTCTATTCTGTTCCATTGGTCTATGTGTCTGTTTTTGTGCCAGTACCATGCTGTCTTTGTGATCACAGCTTTGTAGTACAGCTCGAAATCCGGCATTGTGATGCCCCCAGCTTTGTTTTTCCTTTTCAACAGTTCCTTGGAGATTCGGGGCCTTTTCTGTTTCCATACAAATTTAAGGACTATTTGTTCCAGTTCTTTGAAAAATGTCCTCGGTATTTTGATCGGGATAGCATTGAAAGTGTAGATTGCTCTGGGTAGCATGGACATTTTAACTATGTTAATTCTTCCAATCCATGAGCATGGAATATCTTTCCATCTTTTTATGTCTTCCTCAATGTCTTTCAAGAGTGATTTATAGTTTCTAGAATATAGGTCCTTTACGTCTCTGGTTAAGTTAATTCCAAGGTAACGTATGGTTTTTGGTGCTATTGTAAATGGGATGGATTCCCTAATTTCTCTTTCTTCGGTCTCGTTATTCGTGTATAGAAATGCAACTGATTTCTGAGCATTGATTTTGTATCCCGCCACGTTACTGAATTGCTCTATAACTTCTAATAGTTTGGGAGTGGCTTCTTTTGGGTTTTCCATATAGAGTATCATGTCATCTGCAAAGAGAGACATTTTGACTTCTTCTTTGCCAATTTGAATACCTTTGATCCCTTTTTGTCGTCTGATTGCTGTTGCAAGGACTTCTAGTACTATGTTGAATAATAGTGGCGAGAGTGGGCATCCTTGTCGAGTTCCTGATCTTAAGGGAAAGGCTTCCAGCTTTTCCCCATTGAGAATAATATTTGCAGTAGGCTTTTCATAGATGGCTTTTATGAGATTGAGAAATGTACCTTCTATTCCTACACTCTGAAGGGTTTTAATCAGGAAAGGATGCTGTATTTTGTCAAATGCTTTTTCGGCATCGATTGAGAGGATCATATGGTTCCTGAGTCTTTTCTTGTTGATATGATGTATCACGCTGATTGATTTGCGAATATTGAACCACGCTTGCATCCCAGGTATGAATCCCACTTGATCGTGATGGATAATCCTTTTAATGTACTGTTGGATTCTATTAGCAAGTATCTTGTTGAGGATTTTGGCGTCCATATTCATTAGGGAAATCGGTCTGTAATTCTCCTTTTTGAGGGGGTCTTTGCCTGGTTTGGGGATCAAGGTAATATTGGCCTCATAGAATGAGTTTGGTAGCTTTCCTTCTGTTTCTATTTTTTGAAATAGCTTTAGGAGAATAGGTATTATTTCTTCTTTGAATGTTTGGTAGAATTCCCCAGGAAAACCGTCCGGGCCTGGAGTTTTGTTATTTGGAAGGTTGTTTATCACTGACTCAATTTCTTCATAATTAATTGGCCTGTTTAAGGAATCAATTTCTTCCGGTTTCAATCTTGGTAGTTTATAGGTTTCCAGGAAGGATTCCATCTCTTCCAGATTGCTTAGTTTATTGGCATATAGCTGTTGATAAAAATTTCTAATAATCCTTCCAATTTCAATGGTGTTCGTCGTGACCTCTCCTTTTTCATTCATAATTTTAATAATCTGGGTCCTTTCTCTTTTCTTTTGGATAAGTCTTGCCAGTGGTCTGTCAATTTTATTGATTCTCTCAAAGAACCAGCTTCTAGTCCTGTTGATCTGCTCTACTGTACTTCTGGTTTCTGCTTGATTGATTTCAGCTCTAATTTTGGTCAACTGCTTCCTCGTGCGTGGATTAGGCCTGTCCCTCTGTTGCTGTTCCAGCTTCTTGAGGTGAGAATATAAAAACTGCATTTTAGATTTTTCTATTCTTTTGAGTGAGGCTTGGATGGCTATGTATTTCCCCCTTAGGACTGCCTTTGCAGTATCCCATAGGTTTTGGACTGTTGTATTTTCATTCTCATTGGTCTCCATAAATTGTTTAATTTGATTTTTGATTTCCTGGTTTATCGAGTCATTCCTGAGCAGGATGGTTCTTAGTCTCCAAGTGTTTGAGTTTCTTCCAAATTTTTCCTTGTGGTTGAGTTCCAATTTCAGAGCGTTGTGGTCTGAGAATATGCAGGGGATAATTTCAATCTTTTGGTATCGGTTGAGACCTGTTTTGTGTCCCAGAACATGGTCTATTCTTGAGAATGTTCCATGGGCATTAGAATAGAATGAGTATTCTTTGGTTCTGGGGTGTAGTGTTCTATATATATCTATGAGGTCCAACTCGTCGAGTATGGCATTCAAAGCCTTTGATTCTTTGCTTAGTTTTTGCCAGGGTGTTCTGTCTATTTCTGAGAGTGGAGTGTTGAGGTCCCCTACTATTAATGTATTTTTATTTATATGTCTCTTTATTCTGGTTAAGAGTTGGCTTGTGTATCTTGCTGCTCCCCTGTTGGGGGCATATATATTTATAATTGTCATATCCACTTGTTGAATACTTCCCTTAAGAATAATATAGTGCCCTTCTGCATCTCTAACTATAGTCTGTAGTTTAAAATCCAATTTATCTGATATGAGAATTGCTACCCCAGCTTTCTTTTGAGGTCCATTTGCGTGAAAGATGGTACTCCATCCCCTTACTCTCAGTCTGAATGCATCTTTGGGTTCGAAATGAGTCTCTTGTAGACAGCAAATGGATGGGTCATTTCTTTTTATCCAATCTGCAACCCTGTGGCGTTTTATGGGATGGTTCAAACCATTTACATTAAGACTGATTACTGAGAGATATGATTTTAATGTTGCCATGTTGCCAGTAAAGTCTTTGTTTGTATTGGCTGTGACTTTCTGTTCTGTATCACTCTTGGGGCCTTTTTACTTTTATAGAACCCCCCGTAATATCTCCTGTAGGGCTGGTTTCGTGGTTACAAAATTGGTTAGTGACTGGCGATTCTGAAATGTCTTTATTTCTCCATCAATTCTGAATGACAGCCTTGCTGGATAAAGGATCCTTGGCTGCATGTTTTTCTCTGAAAGAGCTTTAAATATGCTCCCCCAACCCTTTCTCTCATTCCAGGTCTGTGTAGACAGGTCTGACGTAATTCTGATGCTTTTGCCTTGGTACGTGAGAAATTTCTTTGCCCTGGCCGCTTTCAATACTGTATCCTTGCATCTAATATTTGCGAATTGCACTATGACGTGACGTGGCGTAGGTTTGTCGTGGTTGAGCTTGGGAGGGGTCCTCTCTGCCTCTTGGACACGAATGTTTGTTTCCCTTGCTAGATTAGGGAAGTTTTCAGCTACAATTTGTTCAAATATCTCTTCTAGACCTCTGTTTTTCTCCACCCCCTCGGGGATGCCGATGATTCTAACATTGGATCGTTTCATTGAGTCAGTAATCTCCCGTAACCTACATTCGTGGGCGTGGATTTTTTTAAGACCATCTTCTATTTTCATTTTTTCCTCTATTAACCCATCCTCCAATTCACTAACCCGTTCCTCTGCTTCTGCGACCCTGGCCGTCAGAGCCTCTAGTTTTGCCTGCATTTGGCTCATAGAATTTTTAATTTCTGTCAGATTCGCTCTCATTTCTGTCCTTAGGGATTCTATATTCTCAGTAACCTTTTCGTTAATAGTTTTTTCAATTCTACTCATCATTTTGACCATCGTTACTCTGAATTCCATTTCTGATAATTTGGTTACATCCATATCCATTATTTCTGTGGCAGAGGCCACAGAATCACTGTCTTTTCTTTGCTGGGGGGGGCTTCTCCTTCTTGTCATTCTGATGAGGAGAGGTTGCGGGGTTTCCAGAGCCCAAATTATTGACTGGGTCCCAGGCCGTGCCCCTTGTTTTATAGGGATCTTAGGGATGTGGGCTTCTTCTTTAAAGATTTTATTTATTTATTTATGTGGCAGCCAACCAGCGAGAGAGGGAACAGAAGCAGGGGAGTGGGAGAGGAAGAAGCAGGCTCCCAGCGGAGGAGCCCGATGAGGGACTCCTTTCCGGAACGCCGGGATCACGCCCTAAGCCGAAGGCAGGCGCTCAATGACTGCGCCACCCAGGCGCCCGGGTTGTGGGCTTCTTGATTTTTCAGCCTGCCTTCTGTGTTCTGGGGGAGGGGCCTGCCGCGCCAATACTCAGGCAAGCCTCCTCTGAGAGTCAGAGCAGCAGTGGCCGAATTTCAGCCTCTGTCACAGAACAGAGGGATCGCGGCCCGTTCTCTACTAATGTTCTGGCCACTTTAACTCTGTTTCTGTTGGTGCTGCTCAACCCTGCAGCGTCCCGGGATGTGCGCCCCACACCCGGCGTCCCAGCCCTCACTTCCAGGGCCGGCGTCTCTGTCCTTTGTGTTTCACCGCCAGCCGCCAGCTGCCCGCTCCGGAGCTCCCGGTCTCAGTCTGGATCCAGTGAGCGCACCGGGATTCCAGTGTTCCGCGAGATGCCTGGTGGCGCGCGCACCCGGCTCACGGTCTCAGTCTGCTGTTTTGCAGGTGCCGTCCGCGAGCCCCGCCCGCTCTCCCGTGCAAGTGGCTACCGCTTCCCGGCGCCCGAACGCGGCGGCTCCCTCCCCCTTCCGTTTTTCTTCTGATATCTGTGCACAGTTTCATGGCTCCCCGCTTCGTACCTCAATACTCAGCGCTGGAGATGTTCATTTGTAGAGATCCAGATGCGTCTTCCTGCGTCTCAGGCTGGTTCCGTGGTTGTTTAGGCTGGTCTGGTACCTATCCAGCTCGACTTGGGGGACCGGCTGAAAACGGTGTCTCCTACTCCTCCGCCATCTTAACTCCTCCTCCCCCAGTTACTTTATTGTACATGACAAGTGTTCGTTTCTTTCCTTCATGCACGAAAAACCATAACCTCGCACTTATATCTTAGAAAGTACAAGAGGCCGAACATATACTTTAAATTATTAAATGGTGGTGTTCTAGGAGAAAATTATGCTCCTATTCTGGCTTTTGGTGATGAACTCTCTCAATATTTACCCTGTCTAGCCTCTTCTGTTTGACCAGGCTCCTTAGATTTCAAACAGAAATCTAGGCACCTTAGAGCCCCAGTGGTGGTTACTATTCACTGTAATTCCAGGTGGATCAGAGCTAAATATATAGATTTATTTAAAAATCTATATGAAAATTATTATTTAGAAAAAAATAGAATGGGGGCACCTGGGTGGCTCAGTCGTTGGGCGGCTGCCTTTGGCTCAGGGCGTGGTCCCGGCGTGCTGGGATCGAGCCCTGCATCAGGCTCCTCAGCTGGGAGCCTGCTTCTTCCTCTCCCACTCCCCCTGCTTGTGTTCCTTCTCTCGCTGGCTGTCTCTCTCTCTCTGTCAAATAAATAAATAAAATCTTAAAAAAAAAAAAGAAAAAATAGAATGCATTTATAACTGTAAAAAAGGCCTTCTATAAAAATGACAAAATACAAAGTCATGAAATTAAAACTTTGACTCTATTTTAATTTAAAAGTATTGTATGATTAGTGATGCCGAAAGATTGGGACACTTTCTGTAATCAGTCATTTTGAAAATGCTGTAGAAAAAATGATGATACTTTTCACCAGTAAGATTGTTCTGCTCTGTTCCATTGAACCATACCAACCTTCTTCAGATTGGTTACTTTTAACTATGGTTGAATCCGTTTTAGATTGTGAACCGAATACAATAAGGGAACTTATGTAATGAGGTCTGTTAGTCTATAAAATTGCATGTTATTTACAGTTTGGTGTGATTGTACCAAAAGTTGATCCATGAATTAGGGTGAAATGTTAACTTATTAATAGAAGAAGTACTTTGATGAGTCATTTTTCCTGGTTGACTGGAGAAGATCGGAGGTTGCGGTAAGACTCGTGTGTATGACTCACTGCACTAGAGCTCGCTCCTGGACCTTGGACTTAACAGTCAACAAATCTGGTAACAGCACTTTGATTCTTTCCCTGATTGCAGAGTCAGCAATGCCAGCTGCTCTTGTCAACAATTCAGGCCCCGGGGAAAATATTGATTGGGTGGCCTTTCTTAGTCATTCGAATTGCTGCAATAGGTTCAGAGTACGTGGTTTATTACAGTTGATGAATAGGGATAAATAATAGGATTTAGTTTTCTGATTAAAAAAACCACATAAATGCAAAATAAAAAAGATTCACATTCTACCATACTTTTATAACAATAGCAAGTCTAAAGGAAACAGTACTTTATTGTTATTCATCTTTAATTAATTTCTGTTTATTAAAAATATTTTATTTATTTACTTGGGAGAGAGAGAGAGCAAGACAGAGAGAGAGCACCAGCAGGGGGAGGAGCAGAGGGAGAGGGAGAAGCAGACTCCCTGCTGAGCAGGCAGATCGATGTGGGCTCAATCCTAGGCCCCCCGGGGTCATGACCAGAGGCAAAGTCAGATGCTTAACTGACTGAGCCACCCAGGTGCCCCCCTCTGTTTTAAAATAAATGTCATACTACATTATTTTTTAAATTGTCACCAGCACAGCCTCATCGTTATTAAAGGAACAAAATAAAACTAAACTCTATTAAAATTTAAAGTGGCAAAGAATCCAAATATTTTTATGAAAATTATATAGCCTTCAATGGTTTATATGGTATCAGGAATATATAGTTTTTATTTACTGTTTGCAGAAATACTTCCAGCTTGTTGAACCAATAATTGTTTTTCTACCCTTGGTTTGAAGTTTGGAGCATATTGTTTTCTCTTATTGCCACTTTTATTTTAATTTTCGAAATCGAGTGTTTTCTATGTTTTTTGTTTGGTTTTGCTCTTTGACTGCCTTGGGTATTTCCTTGTCCCTCGATTGGGCTTGAAGCAGCTTCATATTAATTCTTTTTCTTTCACAAGTAAGCGTTTGAAGAAGAAAAATTTATGATGGAAAGTTTCAAACCTATACAGAGGGAGAACAAGTAATAACAAACCCCACGGACCCATCAACCAGGTTCAGCAACGATCAACGTTTAAAATGTGTCTCTTTGATAAGAGAGGTGGGCGAAGTCTCACTAATGAAACAATGGCAAGTACGGCAAGGATGGATTAATTGGAGGAGAATTCCATTCTAATTGGCCTAAAATTTTTGGATTATAAGCTTGACAAAAATTTAAATAGTTTTAAATCCGTAAAATTACTAAAACTTGGCTGACAATGTTTTGTCTAGGAGAAAGTGACTAGAACTTATATTTAATTATGTTATTCAGTACGTACTTAATATATAGTCTTGAGTCACCTTAAAATCATTTTTAGATGCAGGCAAAGGACAAATCACAAATGAAAGGCTCCTTTTTATTGTTACTTGTCATTTCAAGAGGGTTAATTTCATTTTCTCGGCTAAGAGACTAAGACTAAGACTAAGGTCTTGGAGAGTTGAAACTGTCTTGTAAACTTCTCTGTCCCAGCTCCTCCACCCTGATTACTTGCTTGCTTTGTAAATAGCAAATAATAGTTTATTTGTTCATAATACTTACTAGGCATTTGTAAATTTTTTTTTTTTAAAGATTTTATTTATTTACTTTAGAGAGAGTAAGAGCGTGTGAGCAAGCATGGGGAGGAGGAGAGGGGAAGAGAGAGAATCTCAAGCAGACTCTGTGCTGAGCCCAGAACCTGACGTCGGGCTCGATCCCATGACCTTGAGATCATAACCTGAGCCCAAACCAAGAGTCAGAAGCTGTAACCAGCTGAGCCACTGAGGCACACCAAGCATTTGTAAGGTCTTGATAATAGTTCATGGACTTAGTTTTCTGAGCTTGCCAACATTATTAATTTTATAATAAGCTTTCTTCTTAGATTATTTATACAAAGTAAACCCAACCATGATGTTGTGACTATGGATTAGTAGAGAGAGAGTCACAGCAACAATAGCTGTGTTGTATACTTGCCACCTGCCAGGTTCTAAACAATTTCATTAAATCCTCTTGTTGACCTTTTAAGGAAGTTTAAAAAAAGATCCCTGTTTTGTAAAACGAATCTGACTTTCAGGGAGTGAAAGTAATATGGCCAACATCACAAACTGGTATTGCCTAGGATTTTTTTAAGTTGTATTTTCTGTTTAGGAAAGTGTTTCCTACACTAAAACACACAATTTGGTAAAAGCCATAGGTTTAATCGGCAATATTAGTCTAACCATTAGTTTTCTTTCTTTTTCATAATAGGCTACTGAATTCAGTGAATGGAAGAATGTTCTATTTATCATACAGTTTCTTCTTTCCTGTTTTTTGGGGTAAGAAACCATAAGTAGAAGCTTGATGTATATGTCTTGATAAATCAAATCAAAGTATACATTCTGTCGGCTCTGTCAAAATCCCTTTGTCCGTGCTTCCCCAGCTTTCTCTGGAAAGTAGCCGTGCAGCAGACGAGTGGGGTGGGGCCCAGATCCCTGGGAACGCAGCCTGAAAGACCAGGAGCAAGCATGAAACACTATTATTTTTGAATGTCATGCTGATGTCACATTCTACTCCAAAACATGATGTTGCCTATTGATTTCTGAAAGTTAGTTTGAATAATATCAGCCGATGTGTCAAATTCAGTCCTGTTTGTTGCGTTGGGCATAATGTCCCAAGTCTTTCAAGATCTTCCACCTCACATAAATACGTGGAAATGATAACCATTTACTCTAGTGCCGTGCCTGCTATATTCAGGGAAATTTCTGAGGCGAGATGTCCAGGCCATTGTACTGTCCAACAATTGTAGGCTTTTGTTCTTAAAAATTTCCTTATGTCTGTCTGCCTGTTGAGAAGTCATGCAGCTTGTGTCTTCTTGTTTTTTTAAATCTTCTAAAAGCTTGAAAATTCCTTTTCATGAATGGATAATACATGCAACTGGTAAATAATCCAAGAGTTGCAACAGTATGCACAGGGAACATCAGCTCCCCACCCCTCTTCCCTGCCCTCCAGCCCTGCAGTTTTCCTCTCCGGAGGTGACCACTGTTTGAAATCTTTGGAGTATCGTCCCTCAGCTGGACTCCCTGCATGTACAAACACCTGTGTCTTATCTCATGTGGAAA
Source organism: Ursus maritimus (assembly GCF_017311325.1). Lineage (NCBI taxonomy): Eukaryota > Metazoa > Chordata > Mammalia > Carnivora > Ursidae > Ursus > Ursus maritimus. The sequence continues at coordinate 836,925 of NW_024426008.1, forward strand.
GGTGCTTTGAATGACCATCTCAGGGCATTACTTCTCAAAAGACTTTTCCTGTGAAGAAAGATGAATTTCCTCATTTTTCCCCCTACCAATACTATAATTTAAATTATGTTTAAATGAACGAAGAGCAACTCACAGTCTCTTTGATCAACACTGAAAAATTCCCAACCTTGATTTTAATTGCAGTGATTAGTCACATATAATAAAAACATTTATGTACATCCTCCATTTCACTAATTCTCTCTTCAGCTGTGTCTGATTTGATGTTTAACCTGTTGATGGACTTTTTGTTTTTTGTTTTTAGAGAGAGAGTGCATGAGTGGTGGCGGGGGGCACAGAGGAAGAGGGAGAGAGAGAATCTTAAGCAGGCTTCATGCTTAGCGTGGAGCCTGATGCGAGGCTCAGTCTCACTACCCTGAGATCATGACCTGAGCTGAAATCAAGAGTCAGATCCTTAACTGACTGAGCCACCCAGGTGTCCCAGGACTTTTTGATTTTAACAATTTTATATTTTATTTGTAAAAAATTCACAGTTTTTTTTTTCAAACTTAACTGTTCATTCCTAGTATTCTCTCATTAGTGATCTCTGTGATTGTAGTAACTTTCATTTCTTTAAATGTTATGCACATAGCTATTCTGTATTCTATATCTAATGATTTCAATATTTGCAATATTTAAGAATCTAAATGTGTATGTGGTTTGCGACTGTCAAAACTGTGTGTGGTTGTGACTTGTGGTTGTGAACACTTTGCTTAATCTAAGTGTTGTGGGCTGATTGTCAATTCTCAAATTGCAAATTTGAGAAACTTCCCTGTAGGGGCAAATTGTTTTTGCTTCTGCTCGCAGCCAGGTATTGCCCCTGAAGTGGACTACAACAGGCATTTTCGAGGGTCTAGGCTCAGTGGGCTACAGCGTCCCTCCCCAACCTGGAGCTTGGTGCAAGGCTCAGTTTCTAGACAGTGCTGTTCTGCTAAGGTCTCTGCCCTGAGGCACCGTATTCTGTCCCAACTGTCTGCTGCTCCGACTGCTGCCTGGTCCTTGTTCTTGATCACTCTGTATCCAGGGCCTCCTTTTTTAAAGGAGGAGAGTTTGGGCGACCTCTTGTGCCTCTTTCAAGACCAACAGTCTCTCAAGTACTGTGTCCTTTCCTGGTGGCTCTGCAAGGGGACGGTCCCTTGGGGCACTTTAGGCAGCCATTGTCAGAAGCATAAATTAAGTGAAATATTTGTAGTTTTCTCAGTTGTTGTCTCACATTTGACTTTGAAAAAAATCTCAGCTGTGTTTGTGAGTCACCCTTTGTCAAACCATCTTTTCTTTTCTCTCTGATTTAAAAAAATTCAATCCATATCACGCCAACTCAGATTAGCACCTTTCCGTGGTGAAGCCCAGATTCACCTGTGAACAACAGAGCCACGTTTGAAAGTCTTTTCTCATTTTGCTATAAACTTGATGAGATGCTGTTTCTATTTTTGTTTGCTTGTTTGTTTTACTTGCACAATACTGCTTAATCATTCCTGGAAGGAGATCAAGAACTGAACCTTGCGACGTCTCTGTCCTCAGTGATGATATGGTGGGCAGTGCCTAGATGGGAGCCTGCACCCTCTGGGTCTTGCCTATCAGAGGCTTGGCCCTGTCTGTATATAACTTCACACTTTTTTTCTCTCCACTTAATAATGTGCTTCTTAGGAAACAAATACTCTTGGTAAAAGTTCTTAAAACATTACATCATCCGTAGTCCCTTTGCAAATGAAAATGAGATAAAGGCATTGCAATTATAAATAAATCAGTAAAAAATGATGAAATCTTTTAAGATTTCAGACTTCACCCAAATTTAAAGATGAAACTTAGGTAGGTCTGTTTTTCAAGTGGGTCTTTTGAGAACATAAAATCATGGCACCATTCCAACAGCTCAATGTCTGAATTCTGGAATCAGATGGCCTGGGTTTGAATCCTGGCTTTGCCACTTATTAGCTCTGGGTCCTTGGACGAGTTAACTAAGCACTCGGAGCCTCAATTTCCTTTTTTTTAAACTGGGGTCTTTAACAATGAGATAAAGTATCTGATTCATAGGATGCGGTTGTATCAGTTGAATGAGCTAATAGTGATGGGCGCTTAGCATCTGCTGGACACACAGCAAATGCTCAGTGATGTTAAGTACGCTTGTTATTGTTAATATTTCTATGTCTGGAGGTCAGCGTGTTTTTGGGCTGACCTCTTTTCACTCCACACAGAGTTGGTTCTACCAATAGTCCATGGCTTCAGTAGTTTTTCTTCTGTTACCTGTATAGTTGACCTTTGAACAACACATGTTTGAACTGTGTGGGTCCATTTATGTGTGGATTTTTTTTTTTCAAAAAATACAGACAGTTCTGTAAGTGCATTTTCTCTTATGATTTTCTCAATAACATTTTCTTTTTAGCTTACTTTATTATTGGAATATGGTATATAATGTATATAATATACAAAATAGGAGTTAATTAGCTGTTTATGTTATCAGTAAGGCTTCTGGTCTACGGTAGGCCATTAGCAGTTAAGTTTTTGGGAGGTCAGAAGTTATCCCTGGATTTTTTTTTTTTTTAAAGATTTTATTTATTTATTCAACAGAGAGAGACAGCCAGCGAGAGAGGGAACACAAGCAGGGGGAGTGGGAGAGGAAGAAGCAGTCTCATAGCGGAAGAGCCTGATGTGGGGCTCGATCCCGTAATGCCGGGATCACGCCCTGAGCCAAAGGCAGACGCTTTACCGCTGTGCCACCCAGGTGCCCCATATCCCTGGATTTTTGACTGGGCAGGGGGTCGGCACTCTTAGCTCCTGCGTTGTTCAAGGGTCAACTGTACTTTACCTTCAATGGTCAGATTTTAATACTGAATCTGCTCTGGAAGGAAGCTTCAGTTTTGGCATGGGGGATTTTTCAGAATCCTTTCTTGAAGTTTCTCATTCAAAGGGTTGGGTCATTTATTTTTCCATAGTAAGAGAAGCTATTGTAAGCTTCTGAGCACATTCTCCGTTGTCAGAACAACTGGTGCGGGGCTCGTTTATCCCTTTTCTTCAGTCCCTGCTCAAGGAATGACTCAGGTCTCTCACATACGCATCCCAACCCTTGATTCCAGAGGACTCTGTTGCTTAGCTTCTTACGTACTTTCACTCTTTCAGGTTTGCATTTCAAACTTGTGTTTTTCTAACCACCAAACCCCTGTCCCATGTTGGATATATAATTACAAAATTATAACACTTTAAAATGTATATTAAGTGAATGGAATGGTGAAGAGGGCAGACTTTTAATTTGCTTTTGAGTTAGGGTGGGCTCAACTTTCAGAAATGCTATTTGTAATCAGGAGTTTGTAAATAAAGTGTATGATGGAGGTTAATTATGTCAGGAAGGTAAACTGGACTGTGGGAGCTAAGATAATTTAATGCAGGCAAAAGTAAAATTTCAGTAGACTGAAATTTAAGTTGACAAACTAGATTTTAAAAAGCTAGCTCTGGGGCACCTGGGTGGCTCTTGGTTTCTGCTCGGGTCATGACTTCAGGGTTGTGAGATCAGTCCCTGCAGGGCTCGGTGCTCAGCGTAATGTGCCTGAGGATTCTCTCCCTCAGCCCCTCCCTCCACTTGTACACTCTTTGTCTCTGTAAAATAAATAAATCTTTATAAAAAATAAAATAAAAACCTAGCTCTGCAGGTCTTTTTAATCTTGCTGAAGAATTACGGGTTCTGGTTTGTTCATACAGCAGCTGGCACCAGCCCTCAGGTCTTGGAGGTGGTTATTCTAATCTGTTTCTGCCCCAGTAGCAGACCCTTTGATCCCACTGACGCAGTAACATATTCCTTAATAAAAACATGAACGGACCAAATATTTTTTAATCACAGGATAAAGAATGTTCTAGTCCTTGAACCTTCACTGAAGCTGCCGGGATGCAGCATACAAGAGGAAACAGGGTTCGGCGGCTTGCGGGGGCACAGGCGCGACAGAACTTTAAAGAGGGCAGATAGTCCCCCACTCCCAATAAACCAAATCTTCAAATAAAATTGGTGCTCTGGGAAGATGGACCGTATATATCCCATGACTTTGGCATCCCTGGCACACCACTGTGGCCTTGGGTGGGGAAGTTCTTACTAGAGATGGGTGAGATGAGAGTACTTGAAATTCTCTGAGATCTGAAGTTGGAGTGCTGTGCTCGGGTGCCGCTGTGGCTGGTGGAAGGAATGTGAGCGTGGCCTGGTATTATCTGAACATTTGTGTTGAGTTTATATAAATGTTCCTTCATGGAATGATAACCAGCGCAAGTTGTCAATGAGGTCATTTGAGTTCTGTTTGTCACTGCCCCGGCTGTGCCATATAACCTTGGGTACATCGGTTAGGTTTTTGTGTCCTTTTCAGGAACAGGAAGCACCTGGAGTAGGAGCTCTGTTCCAGCGGTTTCTATGTGAGCATATCCATCTCTCGGGGACCTATAAACCCAAGCATATTGCTGTCTGTTGTCTGAATGTGAATCACATGTTATGTGCTATTATTTTTCAAGTGTACATAGATTACATCTGATTTAAAAATGCGGAATGGCAAGAAACTACTTTTAAATATCTTTGTATTTTATTGATCCACAGATGCTAAAATCAAAACTACTGTCGTGTGGAAGTTGACATTTTTAGTGTTAAAAGTGGCATGGTTTCCTTTGTGTTGAGTTAATGGAGGTCCTTTTAGTTTAGAACCTTGGTCATCTTAGCCAAAGGACTACATAGGTGCCTATTTGCATATCAAAATAGATTGTTTCTTAGAAAATTGTAATACACTACTTTGATCCTGGTGGTTTTCTAGTTGCCCTCTCTGGCGACACCTAGCGGTGGTACTAAGAAGTGCAGCCTTTTTGTCGAGAGGCCCTCTTTTGCTTTAGGACAGTGGCTATCTTGGACACCCCAGGCCTCAGAGAGGGGGGCTCCTCCTGTGCTCAGCCCAGCTGGTGAGTGTGTGTCCTACTTGCCCATATTCATGGTGGATGGATCCAAGGTGTCAGCTAATTCTGAATGCAGGTGGAGGTGGTTTCACTAAAAGGTAGGATGGAACCCTGGAGTAGGAACTTTTGATTGCATGATTGGAACCCTGGAGTAGGAACTTTTAAACAAAAATAAGAATAACATCCATGATTGCCTTGGGTTTAAGGCTGCATTCATTTAGGAATCCTGCAGGAAACTTTTCTGTGTCCCTAAGTTGGGTTAGACCCCTCCCCTGTGCTGTGATCTCTAGCATTTTATTAGATTCACCTCTTCCAGGGCGGGTGCTGTGGGCTATGTACTCTTACTATCTGGGCTGAACAGAGTGGGACTCAGTAACATCATGTTGAGTTTTTTAATCTTTTTGTTTTATGCATGAATAGGATTATTTACAGTTCCTGGGGCTCTGATTCATGTTGAATTTATTAAAATTATAACCATTAAAAAACTTAGATTTTTTAAGGATTTAGATTCAATTTATAAATACTGTTGCTTTATTTATAAAGCTAGTAATTTTTGTATTAATATAAGAACATTTAATTATTTGATTAATGCCTACTAACTCAAGTTTAGCTGAATAAAATACCCTAAACAATTTACTGTAAGTTGGTCTCTTTTACCACTTAGTGAATTAAAAAAAAACTTAAGCATTTTAAACTGCATTTATAAATATGATTCATCTGATTTTTCTCCAGCTACTCCAAGCCCTCTGCAAAGCTTATGAGCCAGGTTGCTTCACACACCCAAGCAATTCTTTGAAGTCTAGTAAACCAAACTTAGAAATGTGGTAAATCTGCTTCTTTTAAGCATCAAATACTGTGTTCAGACTGACACAGATTTTCTTTCTTCTTTCAAATGAAAATTGCAAGTCTAATCCCATTGCACATTTCAGTTTCAAACCACAGAGTCCAAGATGTTGGGTCCTCTAACTTGTCAAATTGTTGTAATTACTTTAATAACAGAGATACCTGTTATTCTGAAGATTACAGAATTTCAGTTTATAATTGAGTTTATTCCTTAACATAAAAGCTTGGTGTGCTTTATCTCTAAGGTGTTTCTTTACTATCCCTGGTAAGAAACATACTCAGGCAGAAAGTGGTTACTGTGTTGGTTTGTGATCCGGATTCTGTTATCAGTAGACATTCTGGCCTGAACCGGGGACTGGGCACTAAAGTTCTGCAGGAAGAGACTGCCTAGCACATATGGACACAAGCTTTCTGAAGAGCCTGATTCCCTGTGTTCTGCCGACGGGGGATCCAGGCTTGTGCCTCCTAACTGGGATTTAGCTTTAAAATCCAACACATCTCATGATCTCGCTCTCTCTTTTTGGGTGGATGGAATTTTGCACCCCACTTAGGTTGCAGCTAATTTTCTTCACTTCTTGATTGGAATGAACATATTTCTTCTGATTGGATTCTGTATTCTTCTCTCTCTCTCTCTCTCTCTCTCTATATATATATGTATATACACACATTTGTGCTTGGTCACAATTCTGTAGTCATTTTCTTAACAGTAAGTGTCAATATAGTGTAATGTCTGGTGAATTAACTGTGGTCATAGGGCATAGGAATGTTGTTGGCATGTGGAATCCATTAATTTCTTTCTCCTTTTCCTTTCCTTTCTCTTTAATCCCCATCACCTGTTCCCCCCGCCCATCCCCACCTCCCCTCTGGTAACAATCAGTTTGTTCTCTATTGTTAAGAGGCTATTTCTTGGTTTGTTTCTCCCTTTTTCCCCCTTTGCTCACTTATTTTGTTTTTTAAATTCCACATGTGAGTGAGATAGTATGGTATTTGTCTTCCTTTAAGTGACTTATTTCACTTGGCATTATACTCTCTAGCTCCATTCATGTTGTTGCAAATGGCAAGATTTCATTCTTTTTATGGCTGCATAATATTCCATTGTGTATATATACACCACTTCTTTATCCATTTATCAGTGGATGGACACTTGGGCTGCTTCCATAATTTGGCTATTGTAAATAATGCTGCAGTAAACATAGGGGTGCGTGTATCCCTTTGAATTAGTGTTTTTGTATTTGTTGGGTAAATACCCAGTAGTTTGATTACTGGATCATGGGGTGGTTCTATTTTTAACTTTGTGAGGAACCCCCATACTGGTCTTCACAGTGCCTGCACTTCTTTGCATTCCCACCAATAGTGCATGAGTATTTCTTTTTCTCCACATCCTTGCCAACACTTGTTGTATCTTGTGCTTTGGATTTTAGCCATTCTGACATCTCCTTGTGGTTTTGAGTTGCATTTCCCTGATGAGCAGTCATGTTGAGCATCTCTTCATGTGTCTGTTGGCCATCTGGATGTCTTCTTTGGAGAAATATCTGTTCATGTTTTCTGCCCATTTTTAAATTGATTATTTGCTTTATGGGTGTTGAGTTTTATAAGTTCTTTATAGATTTTGGAGACTAACCCTGTATCAGATCTATCATTCGCAAATACCTTCTCCCATTCAGTAGGTTGCCTTTTGGTTTTGTTGATTGTTTCCTTTGCTCTGCAGAAGCCTTTTATTTTGATGTAGTCCCAATAATTTATTCCTGCTTTTGTTTCCCTTGTCTCAGGAAACCTATCTGGAAAGATGTTGCTATGGCCGATGTCAAAGAAATTACTGCCTGTTCTCTTCGAGGATTTCTATGGTTTCAAGTCTCACATTTAGGTCCTTAATCCATCTTGAGTATTATTGTGTATGGTGAAAGAAAGTGGTCCAGTTTCATTCTTTTACACATTGCTGTCTAGTTTTGCCAGCACCATTTGTTGAAGAGACTGTCTTTCCCATTGAATATTCTTGCCTCCTTTGTTGACAATTAATTGACCATACACTTGTGGGTTTATTTCTGGGTTTTCTATTGTTTATTGGTCTATATATCTATTTTTGTGCCAGTACCATACTGTTTTGATTACTACAGATTTGTAATATAATTTGAAGCCTAGAATTGTGATATCTCCAGCTTTATAGGATTGCTTTGGCTATTTGTGGTCATTTGTGGTTCCATACAGATTTTAGGATTGTTCTAGTTCTGTGAAAAATGCTGTTGGTATTTTTATAGGGATTGCATTAAATGTGTAGATTGCTTTGTATGGACATTTAATTTAATTTAATTTATTTATTTTATTTTTTATTATGTTCCATTAGCCAGCATATAGTGTATGGACATTTTAACAACATTCGTTCTTCTAATCCATGAGCATGGAATGTCTTTCCATTTCTTTGTGTCATCTTCAATTTCTTTCATCAGTGTTTTATAGTTTTCTGAGTACAGGTCTTTCACCTCTTTGGTTAAGTTTATTATTAGGTATCTTATTATTTTCGATGCAATTGTAAATGGGATTGTAAATGGGATTGTAAATGGGATTGTTTAATTTCTTTTTCTGCTGCTTCATTATTGGTACAGATTTCTGTACGTTGATTTTGTATCCTGCAGCTTTACTGAATTCTCTTATCAGTTCTAGCAGTTTTTTGGTGGAGTCTTTCAGGTCTTCTCTACATAGTCTCATGTCATCTGCAAATAATGAAAGTTTGACTTCTTCCTTATCAATTTGGATGCCTTTTCTTTTTGTTGTCTGATTGCTGTGGAATCCATTAATTTCGGTCTCCTTCGTCCAAAGCCGCAATCTCTCTCTGATTTTTCCCTTCTAAACACCAGTGGTTCTCCGCTGGCTGCACGTCGCAGGTACCTGTGGAGCTCTGCTGCTGCACACAGCCAAGGGCCCACCGCAGACCAGCTGAGGGAGAACGTCTGTCAGGCATCCCTGTGTCTTAAAAGCGTGCCCGGTGAATCTGAGCACAAGGAGGATTGAAGGCCACTGTTGTGACATCGCTGTTAAAAGATTTCAGACCATTAAAAACATCTCCCCATTCTTACCCCCTTTACATGGAGACATTATGGGAAATGCACAGGCAAAATGAAAAGAACTCCTAAGGTAGAAAGTTTGGCCAATGCCCGACTGGAGCATTTTCCTGTAAAAAGTTGGAGTTATAAAGGGAGATGTTTTAAGACGTAGGTTATGAAATCTTTATGGTACGTTTTTCGTTTTTATTTGTTTAAAGTACGTGCGGGTGGGTGACGCGTGGACTCTTCTGAATCTGTTACACCCGGCCCGGTCAGGCACGCAGCCAAGCGTTTCCTTCCTTGCCCCAGGTTTCTGTTGATGTACTCCACAGTTTTGTGCAGCTATTACAATTCGGCCCTCACAACAGCAGTGGTCGGAGCCATCAAGGTAAGTGGGCGAAGCCTTGGGAAATGGGGAACTGGCCGTGAATCCAGTCTTCACGACAGAAGCGGAGCTCGAGTTTCTTGTCGTAACAGGTGGTAGGCTTGTGACCTTTTCAGCTGTAGCTGGGTGACCTCTTAGATCTTCTCATCCACTAATCCATGACACAGAGGGAGGGCTTGCTAACTAAAAAGGAGAGACGAATTATGACCTTTAATTTGGGGGTGGTAGGAGGGGATGGTCTGGGAAAATGAAGTAAGAAAAGCAGGAAAAAATTCCAAATTTCTGCACTCACCAAGGCACCTCGTTCGGTACCTTGTCCGCGCAACTCGGTTTTCTGGGAGAACCTGTTGACTGAGGAAGGGAAGCCTTGTGAAGAACTGTTTTTGATCCATAAGCTCAGTTATAAGGTACGACACCCATGCACCGTGTGTAGGTATGTTTTGTGTCTGTGCGTCCGAATGCGCACAGCAGTGAAGAGGAGGGTGCGGTGTTCTGCACTCTATCCCACAGTTGCTTTGTGTTTTCATTCACGTGAGGAGAGAGAGTGAGAAAGACTGCCTGCTCTAACAGTAGACTCGTCTGTCGGGCACCCAGATCCCCCTGGAATACACAGGGCAGGGCACTGCTTGGAATTTACTGGATGTCTAATCTGTGTAAGTTTAGGGTCAACGTGATTAAAATTCACTCCCCAGTGATGGTGAAGAGTCGGGATCTGGAAAGCTGATTACAACTCAACTCTTATATCTTTTTTTCCCTGTGTATTAACTGAAGGGGCGTGAATGATGCAGTGTTCTGTAATTATCCTGCCATATAAAGCCATATGTAATGGTTTTTTATTCATTCATTCAACGTTCTGTGAACAGCTACTGTGTACCAGCCTCTGGGCAAAGGAACTAAAATATTTAGTTTCAGATTTTACCATATATATGTATTTTCCCCCTAAATCCTTCGCTTTTAAAATGACTAATCCTCTCTCTTTTTCTGCAGAATGTATCCATTGCCTACATTGGGATGTTAGTTGGTGGAGACTACATTTTCTCTGTGTTAAACTTTGTAGGGTTAAATATTTGGTAAGTGGGATTTCTAAATGAACTCATCTTAGTAAAATATGAATTTTAAAAAGTGTGATTAATCTCTTACAAGTGAAAGAACGGGAGGTGTTTTGACATTTTAGTTTCTAAGATAATTTTACTTAAATCACACAGTTCATCTGTTTTTTTTTTTTTTTAAAGATTTTATTTATTTATTCGACAGAGAGAGAGACAGCCAGCGAGAGAGGGAACACAAGCAGGGGGAGTGGGAGAGGAAGAAGCAGGCTCACAGCAGAGGAGCCTGATGTGGGGCTCGATCCCATAACACCGGGATCACGCCCTGAGCCGAAGGCAGACGCTTAACCGCTGTGCCACCCAGGCGCCCCGGTTCATCTGTTTTTATGACATGCTCCTTCATGTGCATCACGGGGACGTGTATGATGAAAATTCAAGGGGCTGAGATCTGAATGTAATTCGCGTGTCTTACACACACACACACACACACACACACACAGATTCTTCTAAGTTGTCTGCCTTCCTCTTGTGAAGTGGGCCTTACTGATGTCCTGCTCGGTCAAAGCCCCATATGCTAAGGATATTAGGAGGAGGGGCTGAGATACTTTTGAAAGGCATTTTGGGGTCCTAGCCATGGGACACCGTCTTAGGGTACTAGTATAGTTTATTCAATAATACACAAATATTTTCTCTCCAAAGGTTTGTATTGGATTTGATCTATTCTTTTTCTGCCCCCAAAGATTTCTAAATAAGGGCGTAAGTCTCATCAAGTAATCCACAAACTAGGAGAAAAACAGGGGTCTCAATCACTCCCTTCAAATCAAGCTGGCTCGATCTAGAAAGATGTGTGTTTGATACAGACCTGGGGGTACTGCCTATGACATTTATTTATGTGCACTTTTCCCCTCCTTTCAGCATGGCAGGGGGCTTGAGGTACTCCTGTTTAACTCTGAGCGGCCAGTTAAGCCCTAAACAACCTGCGGACGAAGAGAACACTCCTCTGGATTTGAAGAGTTAGAATCTGAGGCAGGAGTGCGGACTGGGAGCACGGTGGGGGGCATTCCCTGCTGTGGGACCGTGCTGCCCATGTTCTGGTCACGGACAACACTCAGCGCCCTGGTTACGGCACAACAGGAAAGTCTGCAAACTGCGAAGAGAGTCTGCGTCCCGGGCTGCTGCTCCAGGAGCCACCGTCAGCCCCGAGAAGCGTATTTGGGCAAAGCCTTACCACCCGGAAGTGAATCTTTCCGAGGAAATGATGGATGAGAGGGATGGTAGCCAAGGGTTCGCGCGGGCAGAGCACTGGCTGTTGGCTCACCCAGCCGCATCTCCGAGCTGCTCTCCGCCAGGACCGGGCGTGTTTAGAAGGACCGAAATGGCCGATGGGGTGAGAGTGACCTTTATCAGCACCTGGGCCTTAATTTCAAGGATCCCAGCCAAAGCAAACTGCCAGTGAGAACAATTTTCTTTTCAGTTTAAACAAACATGTCTTTATTTTAATAAAATTAGCCAGTTAACTGCAGGTTATTCGTTAGCTCTGATTTGATCAGCTACGTTGGTATCTTTTCCCAATCATCAAAGTAAAATAAAAATATAATTTATATGCAGGTCTCATACTGTGATATTATTGTAGATAGGCAGAAAGACTCTGCCTGAAGGGTGATATTCCTTTTAAGGCTCATGTTGGAAAAGATTACAAAATAACTCAGTGGGAAAAAAATCTCCATGTGCCCTGTTTACGTTTAAATAGCTCATATTTCTCTCCCCATCTCCCCAGGTTTGTTCAGGGGGCTTTGAAATTCAGATCACTCGGATTTTAACCAAAGGTACATTTCTTCATAGGCTCCTCTGACCTCCCAGGCCAGTGGTGTGTGGGAAGGAGCCCTGAATGGATGAGCATTATTTTCATTTCCATCAAGAAATGGGCTGGGGCGCCTGGCTGGCTCAGTCAGAAGACCACGCGACTCGATCTCAGGGTCATGAGTTCAAGCCCTACGTTGGGTATGGAGCCTACTTAAAATAAAGCAGTGGGCCATCCCCGTTGGGGTTGTGGTGCAAGGTGAGGCCCCAGTCTGGGAGACAGGGGCCCTTCTAATCCCACCTCCACCACTAACCACCTGCCACCCTCACAGGTTACGTTGCCATCGTGGCCTCCGCTGTTTTTATCTGTCAAGTTGAACTGGATCTCCAAATCCTTGCTAGCTCTCACTTTCTAAGTTTCTAGAAGCTGAGCCATATGTGGAGCAGAGCAGCAAATGAAGGAATGATTGTATTGACGCGTTGTTGCAAATTACCTTTTAAAACAATTGGTTTTAATTGTAAATCACACAGAATATAAAATTTACTATCTTAACCATTTCTAGGTGTGTAGTTCGGTAGTGTGAAGTATATTCAGATTGTTGTGCAAGCAACCTCTAGAACATTTTCATTTTGCTGAACAAACTGTGTGCCCATGAACCAGTAAGTCACCACAGCCCCGGGCAGCCGCCATTCTACTTCCTGTCTCTACGAGTAGGCCTACTCTAGACATCTAAGCGGAGTCGCGCAGTGTTTGTCTTTCTGGGCCTAGCTTACCTTACGTAGGGTAATGTCCTCAAGGTTCATCCTCGTAGCAGACGTCAGAATTTTCTTCCTTTTGAAGGCTGAATAATATCCCGTCATATGGGTGGATATATCACATTTGGCTTATCCATTCATCTGTCAGTGGACACTTGGCTATTTATGAATAATTCTGCTATGAACATGGGTGTACAGATGTGTCTTTGAGACCCTGCTTTCAGTTCTTTTGGATATTAAAATCTGTTTCCTCTATATACGGACCACTTCTGCCATCAAATGTGTGGGGTTTTTACCTCATATCAAGGAATTCTACTCTCTGGACCCCAACTAGGTGTCCTACAGTTCTGCTCAATTCTAACTGCATGTGGCTACTGCAGACCCCTCGGGTGAGGGCTCAGTCCCATAAGACTGCCCCCTCTTCGGATGTCAGTCCCAAGTCCCAGGCTGTGACCTGTGCTTCTGACCACACCCCCTCCCTCAGGTTGGATAATTTGCTGGAATGGCTCACACAACTCAGGGAAAGTGCTAGACTCTCTGTTACTGGTTTCTTTTAAAGAATACAGCTCTGGAACAGCCAGAAAGAAGAGATGCATAGGAAGAGGTGTGTGGGAGGAGCTTGGAGCTTCCATGCCCTCTCGGGGGCACCGCCCTCCCACAGGGCGACAGGTGCGCCAGCCTGGAGCTCTCCAAACCCCACAGTCCAGGCCTCCTCACTGTTCCCTGTAGCAGCTGCACCATTTTACATTCGCGCAAGGGTTCCAGTTTCTCCACATCTTGTCTGACTTGTGATTTTCTGGGTGGTTTTTGTTTCGTTTTGTTTTGCTTTTGCAGTAGCCATTCTGATGGGTGTGAGGTGATTATCTCATTGGAGTTTTGGTTTGTGTTTCCCTAATTTTTAGTAATGTTGGGTATTTTTTATGTGCTTCTTGGCCATTTGTATGTCTTAGGAGACATGGTTTTCTAAATCCTTGGCCCATTTTTGAACTGGGTTGTGTGTTTTGTTGTTGAGTTGTAGGAGTCCTTCATTGTGTTACCTTACTTTGAAAAGTCTTCCTAGAGTGTGACCGTGGGGCTCCTGAGCTGTTGTAACCGCCTTCTCCTGCGTCATGACCATCAGTCCCGAAACCCAGAGGCCAAATGTGCTAAGGTTTGAAAAATGTCAACACCCACTCCTCAGTTTTTCAGTGATAAAACAAAAGAGTAGCATGTTTTTGCTTTCTTCCAAAATTTTTTTTTCTGATTTTCATTCTCCAAATTCTTGAAGATGATTTTTGTGTTTTTCTCCTCTTAATACAGTCAATCCTTTGTTTGTTTTCATAACCAGGATGCCTCGTTGGGTGTTCTTATTTAATTTTTTTTTCTTCTGCAATCACCCCAATACTTTTTTGGCCTTGTCTTACATGACCCTTTCTTTTTGCCTTTCTGCGGAGACTTCTCCCGCTTCCATGTGTGGCCAGCAGAGGGCACACGAAGAGCAGCCAGGCAGCATTTGCAGTTTCTAGACGATCCCTATTTAGACCCAGCTTCCCGCCTGGTGGCGGTGGTGGGCGTTCCAATCTGGTTTTTGAATTAAGATTAGTTGAGGAAGCTGGGTGCCGAGAGGTGGTTCGAAAGGGATTGGGGAGCCTCAAGGAGGGTAAAGAGGAAATGTAGCCTAATGCCCCAGGCTCCAGATTTCTTTTTTTCTTACTAAAAGAAGTTGTAAAAGCCAGTCTGGATGGGACAAAGAAAATTAATTTAATATCCTTGATATTTTGCTTACTTCTGGCTGTTGTACAGCAAATAACAGTAACACCATTTGTTAACTTGGACTTTTTCCTGCTGTTTTAATATTTTTCCTGCATATTGAATGTATTTCATGTACAGGGACACTGGAGGTTTGGACAGCTGAGTTTCCTTAAAGTGTAGAACCTCGTTTAGAGAAGAGTTATATATCATGTATATATATACACACACACATATACACACATTTATATTTATATATATTCTCTGTGCCCTCAGCAAAACGGTGGTTACATCTGTCAATAATTCCAGAGTCTTCAGTTACTTTTTTTTTTTTTTTTGCATAATCATTTGGATTTAGTTTTCTTCCTTCTTTTCAACTTCATTGTTTTTCAGCTACAAAATAAGCTTAAAACCAGAGGTTTGGGTATACCCTCTGCGAGAGTACATGTCTGTCTCAGCTCTGGGATAACATCTGGTCACAAAGCACGCTCTGATGCTAGGGAGCCTGGACCGCGCACCGTTGGCCAGGGGAAGGGGGCAGCGCCGAGGTTGCCTAGGCAACCTGTCCTACCAACCGAGGAAGAGCAAGGAGGAGGAGCGCATCGCCAGGGGGAAGAGCGCCGCCACACTCGGAAGCCGCTCTCCATCGCCCGCCATGATATCCTGTTACTTCTACAGCTGACTGGTGAACGCCAGCAACCTCGGCTTCTTGTTGTAAAAGCTTCTCCGTGACTACCTGTTAGAGTCTGGAAATTTCAACCACTTTTCCTCTGATTTGCCCCACTTCATCCAACAGGCTGTTCACTTCACCCAGTAGGCACTGATTTTCTCATCCGAACATTTGTATTTCTTCTGGGGATGATTCATCTTCCCTGTTGCCATCTCCCCAGGTGCCCGATTCAGGTTGTGCTTTGCTGGGAGTCTTGTTTGCATATTTCTCGGGAACAGGTTCTTCCTCAGGGTCTTCTGAAGGTGTCTGTGAACTTTCTCAGAAGACATAGATAATCTCGTCTTTGTATTTGGTTCTGGTTCCAATTTAGATACTCTTTACTCATCACCACTTGCTTAACTCCGGCGGCTCTTTGTCCTAACCTGCCCTGAAATCCGAAACAACACCCCTGTGCTTGCTGGAAATGTATCTCCTGTGGCTTCTGAGCAGATCCTCACCAACGTCTGAGCGTCCTGGTCTATCTGGTCTTCTGTGTATGTTATCCCTCCAAATTCAGGCACGATGTGGCTATAAGCATTATTATAATCTGTCCTGTGTTCCAGAAGATAACTTCTCAGTTTGCCGGTGCACAAAATCTGGTGTGGGACAGAAGCACGTGGATGGTGACCACCTGGGTGCGGTAAGGTCTAGTACAGAGCCGGTGTGCAAGGCACAGAGATAGAGGCCACAGGCCTTTTTTTCTCCCAACCTACAGCCATCCAATCCATCAAATGAAGACAGCACCTTCCTCCAAGGGTTATTGTAAGAATGAAATGTAATAACGCGTGGAGAGTGTTTTGGCATGGCTTGGCTCCTAGTGACCGATAAAGCTTAGTTATTGTTGTGAATAATATTATTATTGTTATCATTCTTGTTTCTAATTATGGTGGGGAAGGACTCTACAGAGAAGGCATATTGGAAGGATGACTAGGAATTTATCAGATGGGGACAAAGACGGAAGACCACTTCAACTTTAAAGTCTTGGTTACGTAGCCTTATGAATCATTTTTGTTTTCTGTGAATGAATATGTGTACTTGGGGATACATTTCAGGTGCTGGGACTTGGCAAGGGTCAGCAACCTAGCTGACCAGTAGCTGCTGCTCTGTGGCCATGTTCAGGAAACCGAGGGTCCCATCAGCTCAGAATCTCTGTTTCCTTTCTGTCATCAGACACTGAAACACGTGGACAAAAAAAGAAATACAAATGTTTGGATGAGAAACATCACCTTACGATGAAGCCAGAAAAAACCCAAGCCCTGCCTGGCAATGCTCGGGTTCAGGACATACTGTCTGTGTGCTTTCTGACTTTTCTGACTCTTTCCCCTACTCCTCCCATGATGAGCCTCAGAGCCTTTTCTCTGCCAGGTGTGTCCACAGCCTGGACCAGAACATCGGCATTACTTGGGGGCTGGTTAGAAATGCTGGGTGCACACCATATCAGGGTGCACACAAACAGAATTTGCATTTTCACCCAGGTGATCTGAGAAGCACCACCCCAGACAATTGGTCCAGACCACACTTCTAGTACCGGGTCTCAGCGAGGGGTTCAGGTCTTTAGGCGGCTGGGGAACAGGGATAGGGAAAGAGTACATCTTGACTTTCCCTAACCATATTTAGCATTTTTCATTTGAAAATGTAGACAAAACCATGTACTTTTAGCTGCATTTCTGCTTTTGGTATCAGGAGTTGAGATATTTTCATATAGCTGTACAGTTTCTGCAGAAAAATCATTTATGTCCTGCTAAGGATTCTGAGTTATTAGGTAACTCAATTCTTGATATTTAATACAGTCACAAAAAAGCAGATGTTTAGTACATCATATTTAGAAAATATTGTGATAGCTTTTTTTGGTAATTGGTTTCCTTTATATTTTTACGTATTTTATTTTAGGCATTTAAAACCATTATTTAGGGAAGGAGATTGTAGCCATCCCTGAACTATTGCCGGGGTCCATGGCACTGAAAAAAGGGAAGGATCCCTGCATTAGAGGGAAAGAGAAATTTCCAGGAAATTGTTCCATTGTTGGCCTTTCTACCATGAAGGTTTGTGGCCTGAGTGGGTGTGGAGGCACCCGGGGGCAGTTTTTGCATCTGCCACCTGGTGGGAGGGGTCATTCTTCAGCCAATGGTGGCCAGCTGTCTGTGGGGCCAGAAAGAGTGAGAGCAGGAGAGAGTTAGAGAGGGGTAGACAATGGCCCGTAGGCTTCACTGCCATACCCTCCTCATTCGAAGATCAGAACAGAGATGTGGATACTCAATTGTGTCACAGTACAGAACCTTATTCTTCAAATTCTGTGACTGCTTACCTGGAGTGTAACGTTCAAGGTCTATGCAAAGGTGGGGCAGCAGTGTGAGGAGCTTTGTGGACCCACTCTCCAGTGAAACACACAAAGCTAGAGAAAACCATAAAAACAACCATTTAAGATCTCTGGAAATTATCCTAGGGGCATGCAACAAATGAAGAAACATTGATTCAAGAAAACCTAATAAACTTGGTAATGAGAGTGTGGAATTGGAGCCTTGACCTACCTCCTTCCTCTCCCCTCAGCTCAGCTTGATGGAAGCTCCACCCCCAGATGGGCGTGGACAAACCAGCTCCTCCTCTGAGCTGCCAGTCAAGGATTACTGTATTTAATTAGGAGCCGCAGGCCACCAGTGTTTCTCAC
>NW_024426008.1:854851-857412 GCF_017311325.1 Ursus maritimus
AGGCACGATGTGGCTATAAGCATTATTATAATCTGTCCTGTGTTCCAGAAGATAACTTCTCAGTTTGCCGGTGCACAAAATCTGGTGTGGGACAGAAGCACGTGGATGGTGACCACCTGGGTGCGGTAAGGTCTAGTACAGAGCCGGTGTGCAAGGCACAGAGATAGAGGCCACAGGCCTTTTTTTCTCCCAACCTACAGCCATCCAATCCATCAAATGAAGACAGCACCTTCCTCCAAGGGTTATTGTAAGAATGAAATGTAATAACGCGTGGAGAGTGTTTTGGCATGGCTTGGCTCCTAGTGACCGATAAAGCTTAGTTATTGTTGTGAATAATATTATTATTGTTATCATTCTTGTTTCTAATTATGGTGGGGAAGGACTCTACAGAGAAGGCATATTGGAAGGATGACTAGGAATTTATCAGATGGGGACAAAGACGGAAGACCACTTCAACTTTAAAGTCTTGGTTACGTAGCCTTATGAATCATTTTTGTTTTCTGTGAATGAATATGTGTACTTGGGGATACATTTCAGGTGCTGGGACTTGGCAAGGGTCAGCAACCTAGCTGACCAGTAGCTGCTGCTCTGTGGCCATGTTCAGGAAACCGAGGGTCCCATCAGCTCAGAATCTCTGTTTCCTTTCTGTCATCAGACACTGAAACACGTGGACAAAAAAAGAAATACAAATGTTTGGATGAGAAACATCACCTTACGATGAAGCCAGAAAAAACCCAAGCCCTGCCTGGCAATGCTCGGGTTCAGGACATACTGTCTGTGTGCTTTCTGACTCTTTCCCCTACTCCTCCCATGATGAGCCTCAGAGCCTTTTCTCTGCCAGGTGTGTCCACAGCCTGGACCAGAACATCGGCATTACTTGGGGGCTGGTTAGAAATGCTGGGTGCACACCATATCAGGGTGCACACAAACAGAATTTGCATTTTCACCCAGGTGATCTGAGAAGCACCACCCCAGACAATTGGTCCAGACCACACTTCTAGTACCGGGTCTCAGCGAGGGGTTCAGGTCTTTAGGCGGCTGGGGAACAGGGATAGGGAAAGAGTACATCTTGACTTTCCCTAACCATATTTAGCATTTTTCATTTGAAAATGTAGACAAAACCATGTACTTTTAGCTGCATTTCTGCTTTTGGTATCAGGAGTTGAGATATTTTCATATAGCTGTACAGTTTCTGCAGAAAAATCATTTATGTCCTGCTAAGGATTCTGAGTTATTAGGTAACTCAATTCTTGATATTTAATACAGTCACAAAAAAGCAGATGTTTAGTACATCATATTTAGAAAATATTGTGATAGCTTTTTTTGGTAATTGGTTTCCTTTATATTTTTACGTATTTTATTTTAGGCATTTAAAACCATTATTTAGGGAAGGAGATTGTAGCCATCCCTGAACTATTGCCGGGGTCCATGGCACTGAAAAAAGGGAAGGATCCCTGCATTAGAGGGAAAGAGAAATTTCCAGGAAATTGTTCCATTGTTGGCCTTTCTACCATGAAGGTTTGTGGCCTGAGTGGGTGTGGAGGCACCCGGGGGCAGTTTTTGCATCTGCCACCTGGTGGGAGGGGTCATTCTTCAGCCAATGGTGGCCAGCTGTCTGTGGGGCCAGAAAGAGTGAGAGCAGGAGAGAGTTAGAGAGGGGTAGACAATGGCCCGTAGGCTTCACTGCCATACCCTCCTCATTCGAAGATCAGAACAGAGATGTGGATACTCAATTGTGTCACAGTACAGAACCTTATTCTTCAAATTCTGTGACTGCTTACCTGGAGTGTAACGTTCAAGGTCTATGCAAAGGTGGGGCAGCAGTGTGAGGAGCTTTGTGGACCCACTCTCCAGTGAAACACACAAAGCTAGAGAAAACCATAAAAACAACCATTTAAGATCTCTGGAAATTATCCTAGGGGCATGCAACAAATGAAGAAACATTGATTCAAGAAAACCTAATAAACTTGGTAATGAGAGTGTGGAATTGGAGCCTTGACCTACCTCCTTCCTCTCCCCTCAGCTCAGCTTGATGGAAGCTCCACCCCCAGATGGGCGTGGACAAACCAGCTCCTCCTCTGAGCTGCCAGTCAAGGATTACTGTATTTAATTAGGAGCCGCAGGCCACCAGTGTTTCTCACCTTCTCCAAGTTGGAGAGGCTCAATTCCCAGTGAGTGCAGGGCCTCCGCCTACCACCCCCCACCCATAGGTCGGAGGAGGCCCTTCCCAGGTGTGGTAAGCCAAGAATCCTGGGTTCCCAATCACCCTTGCCCCAACTTGATTGTAGGGCAGAGGTGTGATACCAGAAGCTGTCAAGACCAGAGGCTACTGCCCTGACTAGTATTGGGAGTAGTGGCTCAGAGTGCCCAGAAGAAACAGTCTGTGCAGTAAAGAATTTCACCTTATGCCATCCCGATCAAAATATCAATGCTATTTTTCAAAGTGCTAGAACAAACAATCCTAAAATTTGTGTGGAACCTAGACCCCAAATCGCCAAGGAAATGTTGAAAAAGAAAAGCAAAGCTGGGGGCATCACGTTGCCTGATTTCAACCTATACTA
>NW_024426008.1:857422-966501 GCF_017311325.1 Ursus maritimus
TAGGAATTTATCAGATGGGGACAAAGACGGAAGACCACTTCAACTTTAAAGTCTTGGTTACGTAGCCTTATGAATCATTTTTGTTTTCTGTGAATGAATATGTGTACTTGGGGATACATTTCAGGTGCTGGGACTTGGCAAGGGTCAGCAACCTAGCTGACCAGTAGCTGCTGCTCTGTGGCCATGTTCAGGAAACCGAGGGTCCCATCAGCTCAGAATCTCTGTTTCCTTTCTGTCATCAGACACTGAAACACGTGGACAAAAAAAGAAATACAAATGTTTGGATGAGAAACATCACCTTACGATGAAGCCAGAAAAAACCCAAGCCCTGCCTGGCAATGCTCGGGTTCAGGACATACTGTCTGTGTGCTTTCTGACTCTTTCCCCTACTCCTCCCATGATGAGCCTCAGAGCCTTTTCTCTGCCAGGTGTGTCCACAGCCTGGACCAGAACATCGGCATTACTTGGGGGCTGGTTAGAAATGCTGGGTGCACACCATATCAGGGTGCACACAAACAGAATTTGCATTTTCACCCAGGTGATCTGAGAAGCACCACCCCAGACAATTGGTCCAGACCACACTTCTAGTACCGGGTCTCAGCGAGGGGTTCAGGTCTTTAGGCGGCTGGGGAACAGGGATAGGGAAAGAGTACATCTTGACTTTCCCTAACCATATTTAGCATTTTTCATTTGAAAATGTAGACAAAACCATGTACTTTTAGCTGCATTTCTGCTTTTGGTATCAGGAGTTGAGATATTTTCATATAGCTGTACAGTTTCTGCAGAAAAATCATTTATGTCCTGCTAAGGATTCTGAGTTATTAGGTAACTCAATTCTTGATATTTAATACAGTCACAAAAAAGCAGATGTTTAGTACATCATATTTAGAAAATATTGTGATAGCTTTTTTTGGTAATTGGTTTCCTTTATATTTTTACGTATTTTATTTTAGGCATTTAAAACCATTATTTAGGGAAGGAGATTGTAGCCATCCCTGAACTATTGCCGGGGTCCATGGCACTGAAAAAAGGGAAGGATCCCTGCATTAGAGGGAAAGAGAAATTTCCAGGAAATTGTTCCATTGTTGGCCTTTCTACCATGAAGGTTTGTGGCCTGAGTGGGTGTGGAGGCACCCGGGGGCAGTTTTTGCATCTGCCACCTGGTGGGAGGGGTCATTCTTCAGCCAATGGTGGCCAGCTGTCTGTGGGGCCAGAAAGAGTGAGAGCAGGAGAGAGTTAGAGAGGGGTAGACAATGGCCCGTAGGCTTCACTGCCATACCCTCCTCATTCGAAGATCAGAACAGAGATGTGGATACTCAATTGTGTCACAGTACAGAACCTTATTCTTCAAATTCTGTGACTGCTTACCTGGAGTGTAACGTTCAAGGTCTATGCAAAGGTGGGGCAGCAGTGTGAGGAGCTTTGTGGACCCACTCTCCAGTGAAACACACAAAGCTAGAGAAAACCATAAAAACAACCATTTAAGATCTCTGGAAATTATCCTAGGGGCATGCAACAAATGAAGAAACATTGATTCAAGAAAACCTAATAAACTTGGTAATGAGAGTGTGGAATTGGAGCCTTGACCTACCTCCTTCCTCTCCCCTCAGCTCAGCTTGATGGAAGCTCCACCCCCAGATGGGCGTGGACAAACCAGCTCCTCCTCTGAGCTGCCAGTCAAGGATTACTGTATTTAATTAGGAGCCGCAGGCCACCAGTGTTTCTCACCTTCTCCAAGTTGGAGAGGCTCAATTCCCAGTGAGTGCAGGGCCTCCGCCTACCACCCCCCACCCATAGGTCGGAGGAGGCCCTTCCCAGGTGTGGTAAGCCAAGAATCCTGGGTTCCCAATCACCCTTGCCCCAACTTGATTGTAGGGCAGAGGTGTGATACCAGAAGCTGTCAAGACCAGAGGCTACTGCCCTGACTAGTATTGGGAGTAGTGGCTCAGAGTGCCCAGAAGAAACAGTCTGTGCAGTAAAGAATTTCACCTTATGCCATCCCGATCAAAATATCAATGCTATTTTTCAAAGTGCTAGAACAAACAATCCTAAAATTTGTGTGGAACCTAGACCCCAAATCGCCAAGGAAATGTTGAAAAAGAAAAGCAAAGCTGGGGGCATCACGTTGCCTGATTTCAACCTATACTACAAAGCTGTGATCACCAACACAGCATGATACTGGCACAAAAACAGACACATAGACCAATGAAACAGAATACAGACTTCAGAAATGGACCCTCGACTCTATGGTCAACTAATCTTTGACAAAGCAGGAAAAAACATCCAATGGAAAAAAAGACAGTCTCTTCAATAAACGGTGCTGGGAAAATTGGACAGCTATATACAGAAGAATGAAACTTGGCCACTCTCTCACACCATACACAAAGATAAATTCCAAATGGATGAAAGACCTCGATGTAAGACAGGAATCCATCAAAATCCTAGAGGGATAACATAGGCAGCAACCTCTATGACATCGGCCAAAGCAACCTTTTTCATGACACATCTCCAAAGGCAAGGGAAACAAAAGCAAAAATGAATTTTTGGGACTTCATCAAGATAAGAAGCTTCTGCCCAGCAAAGGAAACAGTCAACAAAACAAAGAGGCAGCCCACAGAATGGGAGAAGATATTTGCAAATGACACTACAGATAAAGGGCTGGTATTCAAGATCTATAAAGAACTTCTCAAACTCAATACCTAAGAAACAAATAATCAGATCAAAAAATGGGCAGAAGATATGAACAGACACTTTTCCAATGAAGACATACAAGTGGCTAACAGACACATGCAAAAATGCACAACATCATTAGCCATCAGGGAAATTCAAATCAAAACCACTTTGAGATACCACCTTACGCCAGTTAGAATGGCAAAAATTGACAAGGCAAGAAACAAATGTTGGAGAGGATGTGGAGAAAGCGGAATCCTCTTATGTTGTTGGTGGGAATGCAAGTTGGTACAGCCACTCTGGAAAACAGTGTGGAGGTCCCTCAAAAAGTTAAAAATAGAGCTACCCTATGACCCAGCAATTGCACTACTGGGTATTTAACCCAAAGACACAGACGTAGTGAAGAGAAGGGCCATATGCACCCCGATGTTCATAGAAGCATTGTCCACAATAGCTAAATCGTGGAAGGAGCCGAGGTGCCCTTCAACAGATGACTGGATTAAGAAGATGTGGTCCATATATACAATGGAATATTACTCACCCATCAGAGAGAATGATCACCCAATATTTGCATCAACATGGATGGGACTGGAGGAGATAATGTTAAGTGAAATAAGTCGAGCAGAGAAAGACAATTATCATATGGTTTCACTCATTTGTGGAACATAAGGAATAGTAGGGAGATCGGTAGGAGAAGGAAGGGAAAAATGAAGGGGGTGTAAACAGAAGGAGAAATGAACCATGAGAGGCTATAGACTCTGGGAAATGTTGTGAGGGTTTTAGAGGGGAGAGGGGTGGGGGAATGGGATAGACTGGTGATGGATATTAAGGAGGGCACGTATTGCATGGAGCACTGGGTGTTATACAGAAACAATGAATCATGGACCACTACATCAAAAGCTAATGATGTACTGTATGGCGACTAACATATCATAATTAAAAAAGAATTTGACCTTACACAGACAGATGTCTGGCCTTTGCCCTTGGCTTCTAGGTACTTCCATGCCCTTGGAATATTATGCCTGATAGAAATGTCATTGTTCGCCTGGTGTCTTTGGGTCATACTGGATAGTCTGGTGGTGTGATTTAGGATGGGGGCTAGCCACACTAGGAAGACCAATAATGTGGTTTAGGGTGGGGACTGTGGGTGAGGCCTGGGGAGGCTGGAGACTGTGATCAGATATCTGGGCAATCAATCATGCCTAAGTAATGGAGCCCCAGTAAAACTCTGAACACTGAGGCTCGGTTTGGCAATAATCCATGCATATTATCACACACTGATGCTGGGAAAGTCAAGTGTCCTGACTCCACAGAGAGAGAACAATGGAAATCCCATATTTAGTGGACCCCACTCTATGCTCTCTCTTAGTGCTGGTGGCTTTGGAATGGAATGCTATTGTGCAATTTGACTTTTTAGGGTTATTGAAAATTACTTCGGTGGCAATTTCTTTTTCAGAAACTCTCCAGGGGATCGGGCACTTCTGTTTTGGGCAACTCTTCTAGACTGAGTTGTTCATGCATTCCAGTCTCAAACTTGCGGTGTTAGCCTGAGGATCAGGGGGTGGATAGAGTTACCGTGTATACAGTTTTGAACAGAATGGTCCTGTACTGTGTATTTTATCTGGAAAACCAGTGAGGAAATGACATGTAGATGACTTCCATTTTCCAACCACGATCTTCCTCTGTTGTGACTGTACAGGAGGGCGATAGTTGTGTGGGGGTGGCTTCTGGAATCAGATGGCTTGGGTTTATGTCCTAGCTCCGTCAATTTTAAAAAACAGATTTATTGGGGCACCTGGGTGGCTCAGTCAGTTAAGCGTCTGCCTTCGGCTTAGGTCATGATCCCTGGGTCCTGGGATTGTGCTCGCATTGGGCTCCCTGCTCTGTGGGGAGCCTGCTTCTCCCTCTCCCTCTGCCTTTGACCCTGCTTGTGCACTCACTCTCGCTCTGTCCCTCAAATAAATAAATAAAATCTTTAAAAAAATCATTTAAAATAAATAAGTCACAGGGATGAAAAGTACAGCATAGGGGCACGTGGGTGTCTCAGTCATTTAAGCATCTGCCTTGGGCTCAGGTCATGATCCCAGCGTCCTGGGATCGAGCCCCATGTCAGGCTCCTGCTCAGCCAGGAGCCTGCTTATCCCTCTCCCTCTGCCCCTCCCCCCTGTTTGTGCTCTCTCTCTGTCTCTCTCTCACTCTCTCTCTCTCAAATAAATAAATCTTTAAAAAAATTTATTGAGGTTTTATTTAAATACCATAAAATTCACCAGCTGCAAGTGTGTAATTTAGTGATTTTTTGGGTAAATGTATAGAGTTGTGCAACCATCACCAAGTCCAGTTTGAGAATGTATCCATCACCCCAAAAAGAGCCTACATCCCGTTTCTAGTCAATTTCCAATCCCACCCCCAGCCCTAGGCAACCACTAACCTACTTTGTTCAGAATGCATGCCAAGAAAATTTGCCGGTGATTGTAGGGCACCACTGGGGGTAGAGGAATAGTGTGAGGTTTGACTGCATCCTCCCAAGCACTGAGTAGCAGCTTTAAGTTCTGTTTACTAATTTACATGTGTGTCGTATTTTATTCACTTAATTTGCATTTCTAATGATGCAGAGGGTTAAATATTATACCACATGTTTGCATATTCATTGTGTTTCCTCTGTATTTAATCCTTTGCTTCTGTCTTTCACCTTAAGATGTTCATTGACCTTTGGCTTCGACATTATGTCCTGAATCTGAGCCCCCTTTAGGCCCATATCTGGGCCAGGCCTTAAGCATTTGCATTTTTGTTTTTTAAAGATTTTATTTATTTATTGGACAGAGAGAGACACAGTGAGAGAGGGAACACCAGCAGGGGGAGTGGGAGAGGGAGAAGCAGGCTTCCCGCTGTGCAGGGAGCCCGCTGTGCAGGGAGCCCGATGCGGGACTTGATCCCAGGACTGCGGGATCATGACCTGAGCCGAAGGCAGATGCTTAATGACTGAGCCACCCAGACGCCCCAGCTTTTGCATTTTTTATCCCAGTTTCAGAGGCCAGTTCTCAAACTATTTGTCTCCATACTATGTGGAGTTGCGAGATATGTATGACAGGGAAATTTTTCGTTACTATTCATTGAGCTTTGAAAATATTGTATTTATAGGGAACAGATTGGTGGTTGCCAGAGGGGTGGCAGGATGGGTGAAATGGGTGAAGGGGGTCAAAAGACAAACTTGCAGCTATAAAGTACGTAAGTCCTGGGATGTAATATACAGCAAGGTGACTATAGGTAGCAATAATGTATCGCATATTTGAAAGTTGCTAAGTGTGTGGGTCTTGAAAGCCCACATCATAAGAAAAAAAGAATTTTCTAACTATATATGGTGATGGATTAACCAAACTTATTGTGATCATTTTGGGATGTATACACATATCAAATCATTATGTTGTACAGCTAAAACTACATGATGTTATATGTCAATTACACCTCAATAAAAAATAAACATTTAAACAATTTGCTGATTTAAGTATACTTATGATAACTTTCCAGCATAAACAGTTTTTTTAAAAAAGATTTATTTATTTATTTTAGAGAGAGAGAAAGAGAGTGAGACAGCAGTGTAGGGAGGAGCAGAGGGAGAGGGCCAGTGAGAATCCCAAGCAGACTCCCCACTGAGCACAGAGCTCAACATGGGGCTCAGTCTCATGACCCACGAAATAATGACCTGAGCTGAAATCACGAGTTGGACGCTTAACTGACTGAGCTACCCAGGTGCCCCTATACGGTTTGTTTTCAAAATAAAAAATATATAATAAAAAAATTTTAAAAGACTACAAAATGTGTTTAAAAGTTTTACACTGTATTTAATGTTTGTTGCTATAATAACATCATTCATTTAGTTGCATTTCTTGAGCGGGGAGATAATGACAGCGAATCGTAGACTAGAAAAAACATTTCCACACTGAAGAACTTGATTTTCAAATGGACCGAGCTACTCGTGTGAGTAGTAAAAGACAAATTTAGTTAAGAGTTTTTCTGAATCCACAGTCAGATATTGGCATAGAATTTCTTAACTTATTAAATGGAGTTGAATATATAAATGCATATCTATCTATCTATATCTACCTATATAGATATATATGTTTTAAAGATTTATTTATTTATTTGAAAGAGAGAGCACAAGCAAGCAGGAGCAGGGGGAGAGGCACAGGGAAAGAGAGAAAGAATCCTTAAGCAGACTCCCCACTGAGCATGGAGCCCGCTGCAGGGCTCCATCCCAGGACCCTGAGATCATGACCTCAACCAAAATCAAGAGCTGGCTGCTTAACCAACTGAGCCACCCAGGCGCCCCCAACATGTTTTTTAATATTGTGAGGTAAGGGGCGCCTGGGTGGCACAGCGGTTGAGCGTCTGCCTTCGGCTCAGGGCGTGATCCCGGCGTTGTGGGATCGAGCCCCACATCAGGCTCCTCTGCTATGAGCCTGCTTCTTCCTCTCCCACTCCCCCTGCTTGTGTTCCCTCTCTCGCTGGCTGTCTCTATCCTGTCGAATAAATAAATAAAATCTTTAAAAAAAAAAAATATTGTGAGGTAAAGGTGGGAACTTTGGTCTAAAATCAAGCACCCGAGTGAGCTGCCACTTCCATTTCTCATAATATGGTTACCTACATCTGTTACCTACATCTGTTAATTGTAGAATAAAATTTGTTTGAAATTGTAGTATAATTTACATGCAGTAAATTACAGAGACTTTAAGTGTGTAGTACAGAGTTTTAATAACGGCATACTCCCATGAAACACACACACTTACCAAAATATAGAACATCTTCATCAACCT
This sequence comes from Ursus maritimus, assembly GCF_017311325.1. NCBI lineage: Eukaryota > Metazoa > Chordata > Mammalia > Carnivora > Ursidae > Ursus > Ursus maritimus. Next base: position 864,904 of record NW_024426008.1, read on the forward strand.
AGGAAAGTTCCTTATGACCCTAACCACTCGATCCTGCATTTCTACCAAGGAACCAGTATTCTGACTTATTTTACTAATGATTGGATCTGCCTGTTCTTGAACCTCCTATGAGTGGCATCATTATAGTATGCACACATAGGAGATAGCTTTCAAAGTGGATCTCAATGATCCATCCCTCCTTATACTCACATCTTTGTGTAATCTCCCTTTGAATGTGGCTGGAATGTGGGCTTGCTTCTCATGCATAGAACACAGCAGAAGTGATGTGATGTTCCTTCCAAGACTCAATCACAAAAGAGTGGGTTCTTTCTCTCTCTGACTCTTCCCCCTTGCCCAATCTGATGAAGCAAGCTGCCATGTTGTAAGCTATTTTATGGAGAGGCCCACATACCAGGGAACAGCTGTGGGTGTGAGTGTGTGTGAAAATAATTCTGGCAACAAAAATGAGTGAACTTGCAATGCATTCTTCTCAGCTGAGCCTCAATATGACTGCAGTTGTGGCCACACTCTGATGGCAGCCTGTGAAAGATCTTGAGCCAGAGACAACCAGCCAACCTGTGCTTGCACTCCTAGCCCGCAGAAGTCATGAGATAATAAGTAGTGTTGGAAGGCCCAAAGTTCTGGCTGAATTTTCCTACAAAACAGATAAATAGTGCTGGCTATGTCTGGCTTCTTTTGTTCAATAAAATGTCTGATTTTCACTCTTGTGTTTTGTGGGTGGAGGAAGATATATTCTTAAAAATCTTGTAAAAGCATCAAATGCTATCAAGACAGCAAGATACTCTCGTGTAGGAGTAAGCTCTAGTCTAGAGAAATATATTGTGCACTGAAACCACATTAGCCCTACATTTGCTAAATGGGGTGACTTTGAGCCTCCATAAGGCTGGGATCCTAAAGGCTTTTGCATACTCAGGATGTAAGTGATCTGAAAGAATAGGGAAAATAGTCGATAATATTGTAATAACTTTGTATGGCAACAGATGGTAACTATACTTTCCATGGTAAGCACTGAGTAATGTATAGAATTGTCAAATCAGTATATTGTACACCTGAAATTAATATAACATTGTTTGTAAACTATACTTCAGTTTAAAAAAAAAGGGATGGGGTGCCTGGGTGGCTCAGTTGGTTAAGTGTCCAACTCTTGATTTTGGCTCAGGTCATAGTCTCGGGGTTGTGAGATCAAGCCCCGTGTCAGCCTCCATGCTCAGCATGGAGTCTGCTTGAGATTCTCTCCCTCTCTCTGCCCCTCCCCCAACTCTCTCTCTTTCAAATAAATAAATTAATTAAAGGATAGATTCAAGACTTTCCTGAATGAACTTTCCATTGTAAATTTGGCTTTGAAGCCATGTAAATGTTTTATATATTTATAAAACAAAGTTAAACAACAGAGAATTAAAAAAGATGCAATCCCTGAAAAAAATGAAAGTAAAAGAAACAAATATACTTACACCTCAGAGGACAAAGCCAACGTGTTAAGAATCAAGATATTCAGTGTTAGAGAAAAATAATTCAAATATAAAATAAAAGATATTAAGTAAAACTCATATAATCCTAACTTTGACTCATGAAGTATATTCACTTAAAAGAGTTTCCCAATTTTGTCCTAGAAAGCGTTAGAAATAATGACAATTTTAGTAACAAAGAGTACTCTTGGTGTCCAATCTATATAGTCTCTAGATGTGGTTTTCTACTAAAAGGAATCAGGCTCCTTGGAGAAAAGGCACATTCTGTGTCTGAAGCAGTTTTTCATTCTGGAAAAACACAGACACTAGCAAAGACTGCTGGGGTCTTGTCAATCTTGTCCAAAGAACCCAGGAGTGAACTTGAAGAGGACCCACTGGCCAAAGCCTGGCCACATTGAGCACCGATAAGAATAATAACTACAGAGGATTGAAACAAATAAAAAATGTTGAAAATGTTTCATAATGATTCTCTCACCAAAAAACCTGCAAAAACAAAAACCAGACAAACCACAAAAAACAACCAACCAGGTCTTTGGTCCACCTTGCAGGATGCCAGGGAACCAACTCATTACTTAGAAACTGGTAAATAAAGAGAAAGAATCAAGCACTTACTTCACCTTTTCTGTATTAACTATACTTCAGTGTTCTGTGCAGTCTTGTAGTTTACGTATTTTGTTTTTTAGAATAAAGGAATAAAAATGATCGATTTAGAATATCACCATTTTGCAACTCATAATTAAAGGCTAGATCTAGGCACTGATCATGAGTGATGCCAGTGTCAGAAAAAGAGACAACCAGACATCACAGACCTCCTCTAGAAACACTCAGCACCACCTATGAAGAAGGCTTGCCAGAGAACCAAACCCCAAATCGAATCGAGTCTTTAGGGCAGGAGTTGGTAAACTGGCCTATAGTCCAAAATCTGGCCAGCTGACTTTTTATAAATTAAATTTTATCAGAATACAGTCCTTCACATAGTTATAGTTTTTTGGTTTTTTTGCTTGTTTCTGGTATTCAGAAAAAGAAAAGTGTATTTATCGAGTACTTCTTATAGCCCAGGTATTGAAATCTATCTATCTATCTATCTATCTATCTATCTATCTATCTATCTATCTATCTATCTATCATCTATCTATCTATCGTTTTTTCTTTAGGAAAGCTTGCTCTCCATTTCTGGATGAACTACATCCACAGAAAACATTAGCTTTGCCATCTCTGGCTCTTAAAATTTGGCCGCAAAGTCAAATATATATATATATATAGAGAGAGAGAGAGAGAGAGAGGGAGAACGTGCAAGAGAGAGAAAATATTATATAGAGAGAATATATAATATATAATCAATATATAATACGTAAAATATATATTTATGTATTATATATTATATATTATACATAATACTGTGGATATATTTTTCATTTAAAGGTTTTAGTCCTCATTTTATTTTATTTTTTTTAAAGATTTTATTTACTTGTTTAGAGAGACAGCTTGAGTGGGGGGAGGGGCAAAGGGAGAGGGAAAAAGAATCTCAAGCAGACTCCATCCTGAGTGTGGAGCCCAAGGTGGGGTTCGATCCCATGACCCCGAGATCATGAACTGACGGAGTCACCCAGGCTCCTCAGTCCTCATTTTATAGGTGAACAAGCTTGGTCTCAGAGTGATTCTATAACTTGCTCAGAGAAGGATCTCTGCCAATGGGAAGAGCTGGGAAGTTATAATAAGAAGTATCAGCTCAGCTCGTTCTTAAAGTTTTGGTGGAATTTTAATTCAAATTTATGATTTTTAGTTACAAAAGTAATACATGTTCATTGTGGAAATTTAAAAAGTATTAAAAAGCACAAAGATGCAGTTAAAAAAACAAGCCCTTAAATCCACCATCTCAATATAAAAACATTGTTAACATTTTGGTGAATTTCCCTATATTTCTTTTCTGCTAATTGTCACATCTAAATGTATAATTGGGACTCACTGTTTAGTCACCTGCACTTCTATAGATGTTATTTCATTTAAACTTCACAGTAGCTCTGCAAAGTAAGAAGCATTAATCCCATTTTAAAAGAGTAACTTGAGGGGCAGAAAGTTTAGCTTATCCAAGTCACACGACAGAACCAAAATGCACATCTGGAATGTCTTTCTCAGAGTCCGTGCCTTCCTCCTAGCTGCCTCCCAGACCATGAGCTGTGCCATGGAGATGGCAGGGCATGGAAAGGAAAGAATCACTGGGAGGGATTGGTTCCAATGTTGGATTTGGTGACTGCTTCTATCTGTAAAGGAACGAGAGAAATTTCCAGAGGACTCTAATTTTTCCAGCCTGGGTAGCTGGGAGAAAGCTGATCTCACAAATGATACTGATTTCATAATCTGTTTAATGATACATGTAATCTCTACTAGGCCAAAGTATTTCCTCAATCCAGACTTACCTCTGCTCAGGGCTCTATTAACCATGTGATCCAGTGAAGTTTTATAAAATTTGTAATCACCAGTCATTCTGCAGTAAGGAGACCTGGTCCTGGCTGAAAATCTTGGGAGAGTCAGCATGGAGGCTAGAGCACCTCGTTTGTGTAAACCAAGGCTTACCCACACTGTGCTTTTCCATCATGGCTACTCTGTACTCAGTGGGGCAACCTGACCAGGCACCAAGCTAAAGTGTAGTAAAAAAAAAAAAAAAAAAGTTCTCTTCCCTAAGTGGAATTTATTTCTCTCCTAGCAGAAATGGATGGGAACAACAAATTTTTGCTAAAAGAAAAGAAGAAATAAAAGCATAAAATATTCTTCTTCTCTAGGCAGCATGTTACTGTCTTACATCACGGACATAACAGTGAAATTATTTGTTAGAGCAGCACAGAGAGTTTTAGGAAAGGCCAGAAATGCCACCCTGGGATTTGGTCCCCCAGAGTTATACCACCAAATGAAGGGAAAGAAACATGGGTGTGTAGGAGTCAGGTATGTCTCTTCTGATTCCAGCCTCTAGATCTAAGCCATACTCTGCCCCATAGACAAGGAAACGTAGCCCTGCAGACAACAGTGGGAGAGGGCCTTTGATACTGTTGGGGAGGAAAAGTTTTCCTTTGCCATTCGAGATTCTGTTAACTGGACCAAGAATTAAATTCATATGAGACAAATTAACAAGAGAAAATCAAATTTAGTTCTATATGTATGGGAAATATAGACATGAGAGTCCAAAGGCAGTCAGGCAAAATTAGCTATATATGCCATCTTGAACTAAGGAGAAGGGGGTAGGGGTCTGGGACTTCAAAGGGAAGGAATGCAATTCACAGAAAGATGAAAGAGAGCAAGTATTTGGCAAACCAATGTTTCCTGGACAATTCGGAAACAATGGGACATATAGAGAACTTTGTTTAAAACAGCCATGCTAGCTTCCTCCTTGTCTACCATTCCTAGTTCATATCATGATATAGTTAGCTATGGTGACATGACAGCTCTCCTCCTTCTTTTAGGCAGAGTTGAGAGAGGGAGGTCAAATTTCTTCCTGCGTCTTTTGGGCCTTGATTGTTTTCTGCTCAGCATCATCTGCATGCCAAAGTGGAGCAGCTTGGAGCAGCTGTCCTTGGTTTCTCTCTACAAGACAAAAAAGGAGGAGTGGGCACGTTTCCTGGGATCCTTAGGATCCTCAAACCCTTTGGAGGTCTGTCTGACAAATTCATCTTTGACCAAGAAAGCAAGTGATTCACTGGTCAAAGAACTCCACTTCAACTACTGGCTCAGTACCTAACACCCAACGCCACCCTCCACATTCCCCAAGCCCAAGGGAATTTGTTTTGTTCCTTTTTTCTCTTAGATATTCTAGACCTTACCACTTCCAGGAAGTTCACCCTCAGGGAGCTAATGTTTACATTATTGTTTCTTTGTTGTGTTTTTTCTTTAGGAAAGCTTGCTCTCCGTTTCTGGATGAACTACATCCACAGAAAACATTAGCTTTGCCATCTTTGCCTCTTAAAATTTGGCCGCAATGTCAAATTCCCTTCATCTCTCTCTAGTGCGAAACTTCCTATAATCCTTTTCCCTAACATATACCACAGATCACTCACATGAAAGCTTTGGAGAGAAGTCCAGGCCCTTACAAATATTCTATAGAGATCCTTCTTCAGGCCTGTTTCTTCTAAATTTCCCCAGCTTCTGATTCCCCTTTGCTCTCTCCTATATATTTTTATCACATTGTACACAACTGTTGTGTCCTCTATTATGTACTGGAATAGATAAAACACCTAAATAAACATTTGATATTGGGGAGATTGTTAATGAATCCCTTTCAATCTTTTCCTTTTCATTCTCTTTTTTGCATTTCCTCATTTCACGAGCTTCCAGTTGAGATCTATACCTGCTCCCTGAGACTGCAATTTGCACCTTACCTGTACAAGGATATATCATTTCTTCCTCAAAAAGTTCTTAAACATGATAAACTTCATGGCACCACCCACACCTGTGAAAGCTCATTTTCTCCTTTTTCATTCAATGGTAAATATTTATTGACTAACTACTATTTCCAGGCACTGTTCTCACAAAACAGATAAAGTCTCAAGCCAATGGAGCTAACATTTTAGTGGCAAGAGACCAACAATAAGCAAATAGATAAACCAGTGAATAATATACTCAAAAGATAATGAACCAGAGTCATGGAAAAGAGTGCTGGGGAGGGGTGGACTGGCCTTTTACCAAACCTTAGCAAAAATAGTTACTTGTCTTCATGTTTATCAAACATTTAAGCCTTTTACTCTTTTGGCAGCACATGAAGATGCACTGAGATAGCTGATCAACAACACCTGCTTTTGCCAACCAACCCTTCAATGGGAAGAGTAATAACGCTCACCTCATGAGGACTGAACAAGACAAGTAATCCTTGTAAAGTACATAATGCACCTTCCAATGCACAAAGCATATTAAATATAGGCTGGCCTGAAAAAAAGGGAAAGAATGGGAAGCTGCTATCAGCAAAGGCCATCTCATTTGGTCTAATTATAGTTTACTCTCCGTACTATTTGTGCTTTCTTCAGGCAGCTCATAGCTTTATGAGCAATTGACCCTTGAAGCGAGTAGCTGCTCCTGATAAAGATCTAGCGGAAAGTGATATGGTCAACATATGGCCCAGTTTAGAGAGGAATGTAGGCTGAACTTGACAGTAGCTGGTATGTCTCACTTTCCTCCCTGGGGCTCCTCTTCACCCACAGGAGCTCACTAGTCATCTGACATACAGGCAAACCTGGAATTGAGGGATGTAATTGTCCATGGGGCAACCTTGATCAACGGGCATGAGGGCCAATTCATAAACACACTTTACTTCTGTACTTAAGGCAGAAGAGGTTGCAGTGCATTCTATGGCTTCTCAGAGCCTTCCCCATAGCCACTGCACCAATTTATATTCCCAAAAACAGAGCATGAGGGTTCCTTTTTCTCTGCATCTTCACCAACACTTGTTAGTTCTTGTCTTTTTGATTTTAGACGTTCTGACATTTGTAAGCTCATATCTCATTGTGGCTTTGATTTGCATTTCCCTGATGATTAGTGCTGTTGAGGATCTTTTCCTTGTCTGTTGGCCATCTGGATGTCTTTCTTGAAAAAAAATGTTTATTCAGATCCTCTGCCCATTTTTAAATTGGATTATTTGGGTTTTTTTTGTGTTGAGTTAAATTCCTTATATATTTTGGATATTAACCTCTTTTGGATGTATCATTTGCAAATATCTTCTCTCATTCAGTAGGTTGCCTTTTTGTTTCATTGACAGTTTCTTTTACTGTGCAAAATCTTTTTATTTTGGTGTAATCCAAATAGTTTGTTTTTGCTTTTATTTCCCTGTGGGAGGAAACATATCCAGAAAAATGTTGTTAAGGTCACCATCCAGCGATTACTCCTTATGTTTTTTTCTCAGAGTTTTATGGTCTCAGGTCTCATATTTAGGTCTTTAATTCATTTGGAGTGTACTTTTGTATGTGGTGTAATAAAGTGGTCCAGTTTCATTCTTTTGCATGTAGCTGTTCAGTTTTACCAACGCCATTTGTTGAAGAAACTGTCTTTTCACCATTGTATATTCTCGTCTCTTTTGTCATAGACTAATTGACCATATAAACATGGGTTTAGTTCTGGGCTCTCTATTCTCTTCTGTTGATCTATGTGTCTATTTTTGTGCTAGTACCATAATGTTTTACTACAGCTTTGTAGTATAGTTTGAAATCCGGAATTGTAATACTTTCAGCTTTGTTCTTCTCTCTCAAGATTGCTTTGGCTACTCAGGGTCTTTTGTGATTCCATACAAATTTTAGTTTTATTTGTTCTAGTTCTGTGAAAAATGCTGTTGGAATTTTGATAAGGATTGCATTGAATCTATAGATTGCTTTGGGTAGTATGGACATTTAAATCAAGATAGGAAGTTTCAGGGATGTTTGGGTGGCTCAATCGGTTAAGCGGCTGCCTTTAGCTCAGGTCATAATCCCAGGGTCCTGGGATCGAGTCCTGCGTTGGGCTCCTTGCTCAGCAGGGCGCCTGCTTCTCCCTCTGCCTGCTCTGTTGGCCACTCCCCCTGCTTGTGCTCTCTCTCTCTGACAAATAAATAAATAAAATCTTAAAAAAAAAAAGATATGAAGTTTCAGTCATCGGATTATCCCAGAGTTTCTCAACCAAGGACATTTAGACTGCTCTTTCAGTGTATATTTGGCTCTAGCTTGGCCATGCACATTATAACTGTTTCTGTTTATGTAAGCAAAATCCAGAGATCACATCACTTGTTACAGAATTTCTTTTTGATTTACAAAGTTTACATTGCCACCTCTATAGCTGGTGGACACAAGATCTTACATTTTTTTGAGTTGGAAAACTGTCATTTGGAGGGGTACAATGAACTGTCATTTTGAAGGTTGTATTTTTAGGGTGCAGACTGTCCTTTAACTCTGGAAGCAACATTTTGATGAACCTTTGGTAATGCTAATGCATCTACCACTCCCTGAGTCCCATTTTATTCGTATATATGTGTATATATGTGTATATGCAAATGCTTCAGACTGAGATGTTAAATATTCTGTTTTGGAATAAAAATTAGAATATAAGTAGCAAATTAGTGACCGGCAACATTAATTTCCCCCCCTAAATGTAATTTAAGCTGTTTTATATCTCAATGTTTTCATTTGCCTTTGGGAAGGAACAGAGAGACAGCAGCCTAGAGAAGCAACAAGATGGCAAGGAGTGACCAGCAGAAGAGGGGTATTGTTCCAGAGCCAGAGAATATAAAATTGCCTGGCTAGACGGGGAGAACTTGGGGAACAGTTTCTTTAGGGGTTCCCAAGAATTACTTGAGAGGGAAAACTTAATAAAATACTGAACTTCTTGATGGCAGTAGAATAGAGATTTAGACTATTGTTATTTGGGCATTACTAATTTCTGAAGGCTGGAGAAGATGGGAACTTTTTAAATTTAAATTTAATTAGCCAACATATTTTGCTCGGCATAATACCCTCCAGTTCCACCCATGTCAATGTAAATGCTAAGTATTCATCTTTTCTGATGGCTGAGTAGTATTCCATTGTATGTGCATATATACCACATCTTCTTTATCTATTCATCTGTTGATGGACATCTCAGCTCTTTCCACAGTTTGGCTGTTGTGGACATTGCTGCTATAATATTGGGGTGCAGGCGCCCCTTTGCATCACTATGTTTGTAGAAGATTGGAACATTTTAATCACACATAATTCCTGATTCTCTTGCACATCTCTCTCCTCAACCCCTTTCTTACTTTCTTTTAAAAAAGATTTAATTTATTCAAACTATACAAAAACAAAAACATTTAACCCATTTCTTCCATCCCTCAACTCCTACTTTTGGGAGGTTATAAATATACATATTTATATCCCACATATAAGAGAGATCTTACAGTATTTGTCTTTCTTTGTCTAACTTATTTCATTTAGCATAATGCCCTCGAGGTCCATCCATTCGTATTGTATGTATGACTAAGTACCTGTGACTGCTTTTGCATTACCATGGCCAGGGTCTTTGCAACAGAGACCATAGGGTCCACTGAGCCTAAAATCTTTACTATCTGGCCCCTTAAGGAAAAGTTTGCTGTCCTTGCTCTAGATCTAATAGTTTAGAAGAAATAAAGGAGACAGAGGAACATGTTTAGAGATGTGATCAGCAAAATTCAAAATGTGGAAAACTCTACAAGATAAACAACTTAATTTCTTTAACAAACAAATTTTAGTAAAAGAATTTTTTTTAAAAGAGTGAGAGAGGGAAACTTTAAGAGATACATCAACTTAATGCAATGTGTAGGTCTTTAAGAAAAATCCTGATTCCAAAGGTCAACATAAAAATATGTATGAACAGGACATCTGGGTGGCTCAGTCAGTTAAGTGTCCAGCTCTTGATTTCAGCTCAGGTCATGATCTCAGGGTTGTGAGTTTGAGCCCCGTGTCAGGCTTTATGGAGTCTGCTTAAGATTCTTTCTCTTCTCTCCCTCTCCTCTGCCCCTCCCCTGCTCATATTCCCTCTCAAAAAAAAATTTTAAAAATATGTATGAATAATGAGAGATGTTTAAGTATTGACTGTATTTTGATAGTATTAGAGAATTACTGTTAATGGTTCAGTTGTAATAACAGCACTGTTTTTATGTTATTCTTTTAAAGAGTCCTTGCTGTTATGGGGTGGGGAGGGTAAGAAAAGTGGGTATATGCAAAGTAACAATGGCCAGTGAAAGGATAGTTAATTTCTGGTACATAAAACACACTAAATAAAAGGCATTTATTTAGTATTTTATAGTTACTTATATAATGTTATCGTTACCCATAACATATGAATAAATGGGAGTTCATCAACTTAATCTCCTATTTTCTTATGTTTTTGATATTTTTCTCAATATAAACTTTTACAAGTATAAATATTTTAGGAGAAATTATAAAAATGTATTGAGAGACGTTAAGAAAGACATTAAGAAGACCTAAAAGAAGAGGTAGACCATGTTTTTAGTTAGAAGACTCAATATTGCAAAAACATCAATTCTCCCCAGATTGACTCCCAGTAGGACTCACCTCAGGTTTGTCAGCATCCCAGTGGGGGTTTCCTGTCCCAGGCAGCAAGTCCCTGCTAATCAGTCTTATCCTCCTAACTGTGGAAGAGCTCTGTATCAGGCAACGCAGAGAAATTCCTCACCACGCAGAGGAGCTGCAATCCCACACTCTCCAGTGAGGTTTGAAACCCAGCTTGGATCCACATTTGTGTGTTCCTTAGATAATCGCCTTCAGCCCTAGGGTCTTTGGAGTTCTTTTTTATGGACATTTAGTAGCTAATTCCCTACAAATAGTTAGTACTATTTTGTATTTAACAGTGCCTGTGATAAGGGAAGGGAAGGCAAGCTGAGGACAAAGCAGAAGCTGACACCCTGCAACCCCCCCCCCCCCATGGGATGTATGTGACATTCCTCAGGCACTCCTGGCTGCCCTAAAGGACAAAGAAACAGTCCTTACTACCTACAGCCCCTTGACAAGTCCTTGAAACAGGCATGGTGACATTCCTCTAGGAACTCAGCTGCCTCGATGTTAATACTTTGCTAAGGGCAAAAGGCAGTCCTAGCCTGACCCCCTCCCCTCCACCAAGATCCTGTAAGTCTACTTTAACGTATAAAAATTCCTTTGGAAACTTCCTTTATCTCTAACCCCCCTCCCCCCGCCAAGATACGTATTGGCAATCATCCCCCAAGCATATGGCCCACCGATATACATCTGAAGGGTCTCATGACTCAGGTTTTATTAGACAGTAATAAATGGCCCTTTCCCAACAACAGCTAGCCCCCTTAAGGTCCTGGAAACCTTGCTTCCAAAATTCCTTAGAGACTTACGCTATCCCTAACCCCCTCCCAACTTGAGTGTATATAATGGGCCATTCCTCACAACCCCGGGGCAGCAGCTCTTTCTGCCCATGGGTCCTGTCCCCGTGCTTTAATAAACCACCATTTTGCACCAAAGACGCCTCAAGAATTCTTTCTTGGTCGTCGGCTCTGGACAACCCCACTGAACCTCACCTGTATTCCACAACTTCATCATATGGCACTCAATGTGGGGCTTGAGTCTTTACATCTGGACTCTGAGCTTCGGTGCCAACTTGGTGAGTATTTTCTGTACTCTTCCTTTACTCTCATTTCTGGGGCTCTTCAAGGAGTACGGTCTTATTGGAACACTTTCATGTTGCTAGGTTAGGCTGTAATTCTCTAGCCCATGGCTACTCTGTGGGGAGGAGAAGGCCTGCCTTTTGGCTGGAAGTTAGTACCCTGGCCGGGATGGTACTAAGACCCAGATACTTGAGGCCCCCTCTTTACTGCTGTCCTCATACAAAGTTGTCTGTCTTGGGCACGGGACAGCTACCTAAGTGACTAGCACAGCTGCCAATCTTAAGACTTCCGTGTGAGGTTTCCTCCTGATTGATCTAATGCGATCCCCTCCACATTCCTGGTCTAGCCGCTTCTGGCCGCGGGACCTCCACCTGGAGTCGGCCGAAACCAGTACCGGACCGAATTACAACCCAACCGGGACCGTTTCCCAGGGAAGTTGGCTGTAAGGACCACATGTGTTGGAATGTCGCTTAGACCATGATGGACTTCTATCTTTACTGTTTTCCGTCAATGTCCTCTACTAATTACTTAGGCTACAAAATTTAGTAATTTTCCCTTGTAAAACTTTTCTAGTGTTCTCTATGGGTTAAAAACAGCTGGTTCTTCAAGGCAAGATAAAATAAGGTGTGACCTTCATGGCACCACCTTCAAGGCATGGTATTTTCAGTCCATTCACCAGGCACCCATCGGCAGCCTAGGATGCGATGGGGTAGGGGAGGGACACCGGCATCCTTCTTATGGGCCTTTTATGGCAGGAATGCCTTCATGGGAAGGCAGGATTGTGATCAATAGTGATTTTTGTTGAGGGACGCCTCTGGTCGCTTTTGACACACAGGAACCTCTGACATATCCTGCGTGGGACGCCACCTGGGAGTCGGGGGGGGGGATTTGGTAATGGACCTTCTTTACTTTTCTGAGTGTGGCCTCAGTAGGCTGCTTCTTCGGTTCCCAAGGACTCTCCCTTGGGGTGCCTTCTAACCCATTGGAAACAATTCGGATTGCAGAATTTAGGAAAGCACTGATCTCCTGTAACACTGCATGGCTGCAGTGGGGTCTATCAGAAGGAACAGGGCAAACGGACCTAGGGTACCTTCATTGCTCATACCTAGGCCTTCATTGCTCTACACCAGGACCCCGGCATAAGGGCCTCTTGCAGAATGTGTTTGCCCAAATGGGTCAGCTAGTAAACTCTCCTGACATGTTGGATGACAATTATCTAAATAGGCCTCCTCCAAGTTAACCCAGGTTGCTGGAGGAAACACAGGCCATCCCTAGCAAAGGGGACTCTGACTCTTTTCTCTCGCTGTTCCTTCTAACAGATGTGGGGGCATCTCCCTCACTCATTTCCTGGGTTAATGGCTATAACTGGAGCCATCTGTGGTTAGTCTCCCTCGGGACGGGGACTTTAAGGAATATTCCCAAGCAGCTGCCGAAACTCCCTTTGTTTTGGGGAAATTCCCTGTCTTCTCTGGCCCGACATGGACTGCCTATTCCCCCTTGTTGGCGGGGAAACGTGGCCTCTGCTCCTGTTGGAGCTGATGAGCTCTAAAACCGGAAACCCTCTCTCTGCCTTCTGGCAGCACTCTGCCCCTACTGTCTCCCCCTCCCCCTTCTTTCTGCACCACCTGGGGTGCAGCCTGCACAACTGGTTTCTGTACCATCCTCGGTGCCTCAGGCACCATGGCTGCTCCTCCTCCCCTCACCATCAAGGAGCGAGGAAGAGCACCCCCTGGACCTAACGTTACCCACTCCAGATTTCCCCACCAGTGTCTCAGGTAAAAACTGAAAATGGGGTGGGCACAGGTGGAACATAATTCAGTATTTAAACTAAGTCAAGTTTGTTGGTTTAATTAAGATAGACCCGTCTTTAAAGTTATCAGCACTAAATGTAAAACTTTTATTCTATCGAGGTTTACTGAAGGTCAAACAAACTTGTGTTACCTCCGTTGTGAGTTGTTAGTAAAAATATGACTAAAATGATGGTTAATTGCCTGTCTCATCAAAGTTTTCATGAGTAATTGTTAAAATAGCTTTCAAAGTCTTTGGTAACCTGAATCTTTATTGCTTGGGTGGTAAATGGGATTGAATTCATTGGACATCTAGGTCCTTTTAAAATAAGATACAGTGCTGAAGCATTGAGTGCTGGATGTAGGTTTGTGCTTTTGACTACTTATTGCAAAAAACTAAGGATATTTAAATCTGGTGGTTAACATGTTTTGTGCTTAACTGATGCATAAATTTGCCATCTAAGGAATTCTGGCGTAACAGTTCACAGTTGGTTACTACTTAGTTTTCACTGGAGACTACGATTTCTAAAAAAAAAAAAAAAAAAAGCAAAACTACTAAATGTAATGAAGGCTGATGGAAATAAGGGAAGCAACTCTGTATGTAGAAAAGTAAGAGATACTTAAGAAGTGTAAGGAATGGGAATGCATTTTTGCTGAAGGTAAAAGAAGGTAATTTTGTCCTAAATAAGATGGTTTTATGGAAAGACGGCATGGGATAGAATCTGAATGCAAAAGAAAGTTGTAGAAGGAATTTTAGGTGTGGTCAGAACTGACTAAGTGTGAAATGAATGGATTTTTAAGATACAGTGGTATAAGATCTATGTCTGTTTTCTCTCTGTTTAGAAAGACAAAGGTTTCTTGAATTGTTCATCTGCTCTGGATAAGAAAATGGAAACAATTTTCTCTTTGTCCAGAAAACAAAGTTTCTATGTTTTGTCATTAACAGGTCTTCAAATACTTAGTTAAAACTTCTCCGTATTAAGCTAAGTTTTGCTGACAACTATAGAACCCTACATATTTGCCTTCAAATCTCATATTGTCACCTTGGTTAAATAAAAATAGAGTTTCGTAGTGATCTGTAATCCGATTCAGGCTTGTGCTATAATTTTAAGGTTTTAACAAACTTTACCAAGATTTAAATTGTAAATGAAGTCTCTTTAACTCAATAGACCTTTTTCTTTGGTGTGCTGAGTTACTCTGGAAGCACTGTTAAACAAGTGATAAGCCTTAGGTTACATTTGGGTAAATGCTGTAACTATTCTAGAGATAATATGCAATTCCTAAAGTTTTAATGTTTTAATATAAGGTCGTCATCACTCTTTTCTGGCTATCGAAGTGTTGTGTGTTACGGAAGTAACCTGACTTCCTTGCCAGCTATTCTGTAAACTCATCAGTTACTAACCATGTCCATTCTGTGTTTTTGTTTTTTGTAATTGTTCTTATTCTCTTCCAAAATGAGTTTCATCTTCAAGGAAGTTCATATAAAGGACTTTAAGGACAGATACAGGTTTTTGATATCTTTATGGAATCCTAAAACTGAAATGGGTAAGAATTTCCAGAATTAACTAAAGCTGTGTTCAAACTAAACAAGAATTAGTAACATGGGACTAAATTAACTAAAAGATTATAGTGTTGTGACTCTTGCTTAAAACATTACTGGTTCTCTAATGCTTGCTCTTCCAGATTGAGGAAACTTTCCCTTAAGACATCAGTGATATACAGAAATAAGAATAAAGCAAATTAAAGCATTTAACTTTTCTCTCTACCTGAACCCTTTGAAATTAAAAAGGTCTCAGCAAGTATTCTTTCTACCATGGCAATCATAATCATTTGCATAAGTTCAATAAGTATTGTTGTCCTTGTAATAGGACATCATTGGAAACATTGGTTATTTTACCATAAGTCTTTGACTGGAATGTCATGTTTGAGAGACATGCATAGACTCAGATATGACCAAACAGCTTTCAGGAACTAAGATTGACTTTACGAAACCTGGAGCCATAAAGCCCCCTGGAAATGGCCTGATACCTTGCTTACAGAGTTCCCAGCAGCCTCACCAGGTGAGTAAAGAATGTCACTTCCTGGCAGGTGCAGGAACCTCAGGATACTTTGGGGACCTCGTGGAGAGGAATCCGCCCAATACAGGTATTACAGGCATATCTGATGGCAAGTACTTGGCTTGGCTTCTGGCCTGGAGAGGCTACTAAAAGTTCAACTAGAGATTCCTTATAAAAGTTCCAGCAAAGCAGATTCTAAAAGATCTATACGATCAGTCACTATTCTTGCTGAATTTATGTAAATAATTAGGCCAAGTTTGTTAAAACTGGCTTGTTTTGCAAACAAATTAGTCCTGATTTGGCTATCTCTGGAAATGAGGGTTATTTTAGAGAGAAAAATTATGTTTAAATAACCCACCTTTGTGGATGTTAAATTCTAGATCTGATTGTCTCTAAATGTTTGCTTAAGCTAAACAACTTAAGGGAAACTTAAGAGAAATAGCTTTTTCTATTCCTATACAATAGCTCATGTATAGATAATCTTCATGCTTTTTATTCTATGGGACTAATAACAGGACCCATGGGCATATAATTAATTATTTGAACAACTGGGAAATGGGATTAATTCCCCAATGATCGTATAACTTGGCTATCACCTTGACCAATTCTATGTGGCTGGGATGATGAAATCATTCCCTAAAAGCCAGAGCATACCCCACTCCATAGGGTTAACTATGGGCTTGTGGAGATAATGGATGACCCCACTTTCCTTGTGACTGGACTGGATGATGACTTGGGGATGCCTTTATCTCTTGACAAGTCTTCCCCCCACGCCAGTGATTCCTTGTTAAGATATTAAGGCTAGACCTCAAACAAAGAAGGCTTCTTAATGCTTTCATCTTGCATAGTTAATTTATCCTAGAAGCCACCTCTCTGAATGTACAATCATAAGGAGAGGGTTTAGCCGAGCAGACAACAGCTCTCCTGGTAAAAGGGAGCCTCAAAGCTCACTGTGGGGCAGTCCCTTACTGTAATGACTTCACATCAGTTCCAAGAACAAAAGCCACCAATGGGTGATGGGAAGCCGACTTATTAAATACCAGGCTATGCTTATAGGTGCACCTGAAATAATACTTAAAACCTGTAAAACTTTAAACCCAGCTACCCTTAAGCCTGGACCTGACCATTGTACTTCTATAGAGCATAACCCTAGAGGTTATTGATCTTGTTTATTCTAGTCAACCAGATTTAAGATGTCTCTGTTGAAAATACAGAGGAAATTGGTTCACCAATGGTAATAGTTTCATGGAAAAAAGGGGTAAGAAAAACTGGATATGCTATAGTCAGGTCTGACTCGGGACCGTTGAGGGCAAAGCCCTGTTAGCAACATGTCTGCCCCCAAAACAGAATTAATAGCGCCCACCTGTGCTTTGCAATTGGCAAAAGCCTTAAAAATGTTTATACTGACTTCATATATATTTCCCTGGTCTTCCATGCTCATGGGTGCAATTTGAAAAAAAAAAGGGATTATTATCAAGCCATAACTCCCCAATCAAATATGGGTCTGATCATTGCATGTATGGCCCTTCAAAACCAAGTAGCCCTTGAAATCCTGACTGCAGTTCAAGGAGGCCCAGTATTATATGACTGGCTCCTGGCTGGGACCCAATGGCTCTGCAACTTAAGCTGTGTCTATAGCTTCCTCCTTGCTGGATAAGCCACTGTACTCTGGGTTTTGCCTGGATGCATGGATGCATTATTAAAACCATTACCAACTCAGCCAACTTTCCAAATTTAAAACCATGGTGGACATGTTCTGTGTCTCACTGGTATGACCACCTAGCATCTATCTTTGTTACCTCTTTGAGACTGGAGAATGTTGTTTGGCACATGGAAACTCTTGAATACATGGTCAAAGCCCTAAGTGATATTCTAGAGAATAGAGTGATGTTAGATGTTTTTAACTGCTATACCAGGTGAAATATGTGGTAGCATAAAAACAATGCTGTGTATATAGTCCAGATTACCACAAAATACTTCTGGGTTTCTACCTGACATGAATGCTCAAATTGGTGCTTTAAATTATCTCTTTCCTTTAGTGATTGCTTTAAACTCCTGGACTGGAGGAAAATTATCAAAGGTCAACTATCAAAGATCTTTTATTCAGATCTCTCCTTATAATATTAACCTTGTTTTGCCATATCTGATGTCTCCCTGCCTAGTGCCAAGACACCACCTTCACCACCGTAACTTCCGGCTAACAGATAATACCTTCTACTCAAAGGAGGTCTCATCCATGTGTGTCCACGTTGGATTAGCGCCTCCCCTTCATAACTCCCCTGTATGTTCACTAACTGACCAATGTTGACCCAGTAGGTGAACAGGGCATCTCTACGCCCTTATTCAGCAGGAAGTAGAGTTACAGAAGATGAGAACCTTCCACCCAAACAACCTTAAAGATTTAAGGGTCACTAATTGTTCAGAGGGGAAATGATGAGAGAACGGAAGGCAAGCTGAGAGGACAAAGCAGAGAGCGACACCCTGCAAACACTTCGCCCCCATGGGATGTATGTGACATTCTCAGGCACTCCTGGCTGCCCTGAAGGACAAAGAAAGCCAGTCCTTACTACTCTACAGCCCATTGAAGTCTTGAAACAGGCATGGTGACATTCCCTTTAGGAATTCAGAATGCTGCCTCAATGTTAATACTTTGTAAGGCGGCAAAAGGCAGTCCTAGCCTGACCTCCCTCCACAAGATCCTGTAAGTCTACTTTTAATGTATAAAAAATTCCTTTGGAAACTTCCTTTATCTCCTAACCCCCAAGATCGTGTGGCAATCATCCCCCAAGCATATGGCCCACCGATATACATCTGAAGGGTCTCATGACTCAGGTTTTATTAGACAGTAATAAATGACCTTTTCCCAACAACAGCTAGCCCCCTCAAGGTCCTTGCTTCCAAAATTCCTTAGAGACTTACGCTATCCCTAACCCCCTCCCAACTTGAGTGTATATAATGGGCCATTCCTCACAACCCCGGGGCAGCAGCTCTTTCTGCCCATGGGTCCTGTCCCCGTGCTTTAATAAACCACCATTTTGCACTAAAGATGCCTCAAGAATTCTTTCTTGGTCATCGGCTCTGGACTCAACCCCACTGAACCTCACCTGTATTCCACAACCTCATCACCTGTCTAAATTGCTGTGTGGTATGTTGTCTTCTGAGTGGACCTGACTGAAACACTAGTAGAACTGAAGTTGTATAACATGTAGGACCCAACAATCGTGTGTGTGTGTGTGTGTGTGTGTGTGTCTGTGTGTGTGTGTGTGTGACAGACAGAGGCAGAGAGACAGAGAGACAGAGAGAGAGAAAGAGAGGAACTTGCACATCTGTGACACAGTAGAAATACAAGAATATCCACAGCAGTATTGTTCAGCATAATCTAAAACTGAATATAAATCCAATCATCTGTCAGTAGGAGACAGGCTGGCTGCAGTATGTGAAAGAAAGAGAGAAGCCACGGATAGCTCCAAGATTTCTAATCTGAACAACTGGAAGATTAGATTTGCCATTACCTGAGATAGGAAGTCTGCAAGAGGAGCAGGTTTTGACATTTGGAGATAATATCAGAAGTATAGAGCTTTTACCTCTTTGGTTAGGTTTATTACAAGGTATCTTATGGTTTTGGTGCTGTTGTAAATGGAATCAATTCCCTAATTTCTCTTTCTGCAGTTACATTGTCAGTGTATAGGAAAGCAACTGATTTCTGTGCATTGATTTTGTATCCTGCCACATTACTGAGTTGCTGTATGAGTTCTAGTAATTTAGGGGTGGAGTCTTTTGGGTTTTCCACATAAAGTACCTTGTCATCTGCAAAGAGAGAAAGTTTGACTTCTTCTTTTCCAATTTGAATACATTTTATTTCTTTTGGTTGTCTGATTGCTGATGCTAGGACTTCTAGTACTATGTTGAACCATAGTGGCAAGAGTGGGCATCCTTGTCATGTTCCTGATATTAAGGAAAAGGCTCACAGCTTTTCCCCATTGAGAATGATATTCACTGTGGGTTTTTCATTGATGGTTTTTATGAAATTGAGGAATGTACCCCCTGTCCCTACACTCTGAAGAGTTTTAATCAGGAAAGGAGGCTGTGCTTTCATTCTTATTGGTTTCCATAAATTGCTTAAGTTCTTCTTTAATTTCCCGGTTGACCCAAACATTCTTAAGCAGGATGGTCCTTAGCTTCCAAGTGTTGAGTTTTTTCCAAATTTTTTTCTTGTGATTGAGTCCCAGTTTCAAAGCACTGTGGTCTGAGAATATGCAGGAAATAATCTCAGTCTTTTGGTATCAGTTGAGACCTGTTTTGTGACCCACGGTATGGTCTATTCTGGAGAAAGTTCCATGTGTGTTAGAAAAGATTGGCTATTCTGTTGTTTTAGGGTGGAATGTTCTGTGTATATCTATGAGGTCCATCTGGTCCAGTGTGTCATTCAAAGTTCTTGTTTCTTTGCTGATTTTCTGCTTAGATGATCTGTCTATTGCTGAGAGTGGAGTGTTGAGGTCCCCTACTATTAACATATTATTTATCAATATGTCTCTTTATTTTGGTTAACAGTTGGCTTATGTGGTTGGCTGCTCCTATGTTGGGGGCATAGATATTTATAATTGTTAGATCCTTTTGTTGGATAGACCCTTTAAGAATGATATAGTGTCTTTCTGTATCTCTAACTACAGTCTTTAGCTTAAAATCTAATCTCTCTGATATAAGAATGGCTACCCCAGCTTTCTTTTGAGATCCGTTGGCATGAAAAATGGTTCTCCATCCCTTCACTTTCAGTCTGGATGTATCTTTAGGTTCAAAATGTGTCTCTTGTAGACAGAATATGGTTGGGTCATGTCTTTTTATCCAATCTGCAACCCTGTGGCATTTATGGGAGCCTTTAGGCCATTCATGTTGAGAGTGATTATTGAAAGATATTATTTTAATGTCATCATGTTGCCTGTGAAGTCCTTGTTTCTATAGATTGTCTTTGTAAATTTCTGTTCTCTATCACTCCTGGGGTCTTTCTCCTTTTATAGAACCCCCCTTAATATTTCTTGAAGGGCTGACTTGGTCATCACATATTCTTTCCGTTTCTGCTGGTCTTGGAAGCTCCTTATCTCTCCATCCATTCTGAATGACAGCCTTGCTGGATAAAATATCCTTGGCTGCATGTTCTTCTCATTTAGTACCCTGAATATGTCTTGCCAGCCCTTTCTGGCTTGCCACGTCTCTGTGGACAGGTCTGATGCTATTCTGATGGTCCTCCCTCTGTACCTAAGAAATCTCTTCCCCCTTGCTGCTTTCAGGATTGTTTCCTTGGATTTAAGATTTGCAAATTGTACTATTATATATCGTGGCATTGTTCTCTTCTCATTGATCTTGGGAGGGGTCCTCTCTGTCTCTTGGACACAAATGCTTGTTTCCTTCCCCAGATTAGGGAAGTTCTCAGCTATGATTTGCTCAAATATATCTTCTAGACTTCTCTCTTTCTCTACCCCCTCAGGCATTCCAATAATTCTGATACTGGAATGTTTCATTGAGTCACTAATTTCTCTCAGTTTGATTCCTTGGCTTTTACTTTGTTTTTCCCGTGCTGCCTCGGTTTCCTTCTTTTCTATCATCTTATCCTCTAACTCACTAATTCGTTCTTCTGCCTTATTTACTCCAGCAGTCAGAATATCCAGTTTAGACTGCATTTCATTCATAGCATTTTTAAGTTTGACCTGATTAGATCTCAGTTCTGCTCTTAGAGATTCTATATTGTTGTTAATATTTTTCTCAAGCCTAGATATCACCTTGATAATTGTTACTCTGAAGTCTATTTCTAACATCTTGGTTATATCCATATCCATTAGGTCTGCGGCAGAGGCCACAGTCTCTGCTTCTTTCCTTTGTGGGGGGATTCTGTTGAGGGGTTGTTGAAGGAATGTACAGAGTCCAAATTATTGATCACAACCCAAGCAAGATGCACCTGTTTTATAGGGACCTTAGGGTTGTGGGCCTCTTGTTCTTCCAGCCTGTCTTCTGGGGGAGGGGCCTGCTGCCCTATTTCTCAGGCAACCCTGCTCGGGCAGAATTGCCCTACTTCTTGTTGGGGGGGGGGGCGGAATGGGCTCAGTGAAAACCGGTTTTGGGGGCTTTTGTTCTCTGGCGGCTTTCCATGTCTCTTCTGAGAGTCAGAGCAGAAGTGACCATATCCAAACCTCTGTCTCAGAACAGAGAGATCGCAGTCTGCTCTTCACTGATCTCTCCAGGCTACACTGTCTCCCTTTCTGTCTATGCTGCTAAAACCCTCAATCTCCTGGGTTGTGTGCCCCACAGCAGCTCTCCCAGCCTTTGCTCCCAGGGCCGGGCATGTCTCTGCCCTTTGTGCTTCTAAAACCACGAGCTGTCCCCCTGTTTGTGCGTGCCCCATAGCTCCAGATTTCAGCCTGGGGGGCTTCCCTAAAGTTCTTTCCCTCCCACTACAGGTCTCTGAGTCTGTGCCCTGTCCTTAGCACGGGAGGTTTTTGCCTTCCCGGCGCAAGAGCACAGAGGCTCCCTCCCCCTTCTGTTTATCTTCCACTATCTGCCTACAGAATCTCAGCTCCCCACTTCATACCTCGAGACCAACTGCCGGAGATGTTCTGTTTGTAGAGATCCGAATATATCTTCTTACACCTCAGGATGATTTTGTGGGTGTTCAGAATGGTCTGGTAAATTTTCAGCTCAATTCAGTGGACTGGTTGAAATAGGGTTCCCCTACTCCTCCAGCATTTTTCCCCCTCCTGAACACACTCTTTAAAGTAATTGACCACGAGCCACTTGAACAGATTACTCAATAACACTTTTTCAGGGGACTGATATATGACATTATCTTATTTATTGGCATATTGTCTGTCTCCCCTACTAGAAACTCATCTTCACCAAGGCAGTGACATGGTCTTGTTTACTATGAAGTATTCCCAAACCCTTGAACAGCAATGCTACCTGGTAGACAGTCAATAAGTATTTGTTTAGTAAATAAATGCATGACTTACAGGATTTTGCATCCTTCTTAGCATCCTTTATAGCTTCCAAATTTAGGGAAAGAACCCTGCACAGCCATTTTTTCTTTGTCCAGGCTTTATCTTTCTTCATGTCTTCCTTTTTCTTCTTTACCAGCTCCCCCATGGTCACAAAAGCCCGAAGGTACTGTAAGAATATTAGAAAGAATACTTTATTCCAAAGCCTGTGAATCAGAGGATTGTGTAAAGAAGTTACTCTAATCTAAATGTCTCTACACGGTGGAATGCAGTTGGTGACTCCAAAGGGTGACTGACCCGCCTCCAGAGCAGCCACGCCCCCGGAGGTCTGTGGAGGGGCCAGGCCATGTCTGAAACTGGTCCAGTGCAGTCATGGGGGTGGCTCTGGAACAGTTCTTCATTTTTGTAGGGCTGCTGGTGTGCCTGGTGTACCTGGTGAAGTGTGTGAGATTCTCCAGATGTATTTTCCGGCACTTCTGGAAAGTTTTGCCAAAGTCTTTCTTGAAGTCAATGGGACAATGGGCAGGTAAAGACAGCTTTCCATCTCTTGTTTCTCGTTATGTCTTATTATTATGTATATCTTGAAAGATAAATTGCATCTTTTCCTTTTGAGAGCAAAGGTGTAATTCCTTTGGGTGACTTTTATTTAGCTGCCTGGAAAGCATGAGTGAAACTGGAATTGTCTAAAAGACAAGCTACGGGGCATGAGAAGAATTAACTGGAAGAATTCCACCCAATTCTTGCCTCTGTGCTTGTCCTCTCATCCTTATTACTTGGGTTTTCTCCTTTTTGGAGTTTCTTGTGACACAAATAATAAGTACTGCAGAAATTTCTGCATCCTTTTCTCCAGATTTTTGAAGGCTCAGGGTACTGCCATTTTGTGGAAGGGTATTTCAAAATTCCGAAGTACAAATAATTTTACTTCACTTTATTTAAAAAAATTTCTCTGAACCCTTTCATGAAATGAGGGTATTACAAAATCAAGGTAACAAAGTCCTTATAGGAACACATGTTCAAGATGGTTAGATGGAATCCGGGTCTGGTTTGTGTCCCAAGTAGATTAATCACTGCCTACCAATGGTTCTATCTTCTGGAACTACCACACAGAGTTTCAGCCTGATGACTAGATTTAAGGTGAAAAACATGAGACTATGGTGTCAGCATCTCTTTGAATGAAGTGCTGAGGTTACGTGAAGAAATCCAAGAAATCCAGTGACTTGAAAAAAAAAACCAGAGAATTTAAACAGCTTTAAAAGTACCATGGCAGGCTAACTAGGAGAGATTATAAACAACCTTATAGGGCTTCCAGATAAAATACAGGATACTGAGTTAAATTTGAAATTTTGGATAAATAAGGAATAATTTTTTAGTCTATGACATCCCAAATATTATGTGGGACATACTTATACGAAAAAATTATTTGTTGTTTACTTGAAATTCAAATTTAGCTGGGCATGCTGTATCTTTACTTGCTAAAGCTGGCAACTATAGCAGATATTTAAAAAATTGCCATCTGAAAATTGTTTGGAATGAAAAATGGGTTTTTAACTGTTGCATGTTACATTTGAAGTGTGTGTGTGTGTGTGTGTGTGTGTGTGTGTGTGAACACTCCTTCAATCTTGGGGCAGTATCTCCAGAAAACTTGGTAAATAGCTTGCACTTGAGTGTTCTGGATCCAAATATCCTGCCCCACGCAGACCCAAATGTCCACACACTTGGAGGGGGTGGGGTGGTTCTTAGAACTCCGTACAATGGCTGCTCATCGGTGTAAGGCAAAGCCCTTCCGAAAACACACACTCCAAAGAAGTTCACATGGGGCCAGAGACAAGAGTATTTGTTAACTCACATTAAATACACATAATCTTAACCTCTTCTTTGAGTCAATATTGAATAGAGTTATCACTAGCAAGATTACAATGTCTCTGAGCATAGGTTGATCTCTGGAGGAGCATATATTTCTGGTGGGGAGCCAGAAGAAAATCCAATTATTAAAGACAAAAACATTCAACTTCTCAGAACTCTGTCGTTGATTAGGAAATTATGTCACTGGCGTATCTTTATAGAATTGTGGTCCCAAAGTCAGATAGCCAGGTTTCAAACCCTGTTGTCATTATTTTTAGCAATGTGACCTTGATTGAGTTACTTTCTCTCTGTCAGCTTCCTCTTATATAAACTAAGGAAAGCAATGGTCCCTGCATTATGAGCTTGTTTTGAATATTGAATGAGAAGATGCATCTAAAACACTTCAAACCGTACATGGCAGAAAGTAAGCACTCAGGGGCACCTGGGTGGCACAGCGGTTAAGCGTCTGCCTTCGGCTCAGGGCGTGATCCCAGCGTTCTGGGATCGAGCCCCACATCAGGCTCCTCTGCTATGAGCCTGCTTCTTCCTCTCCCACTCCCCTGCTTGTGTTCCCTCTCTCGCTGGCTGTTTCTCTCTCTGTCAAATGAATAAATAAAATCTTTAAAAAAAAAAAAGTAAGCACTCAATAAAAACCAGCCATTTATGATGTTATTATCTTTTTTTTTTAAAGATTTTATTTATTTATTTGACAGAGAGAGAAACAGCCAGCGAGAGAGGGAACACAAGCAGGGAATGTGGGAGAGGAAGAAGCAGGCTCCCAGCGGAGGAGCCTGATGTGGGGCTAGATCCCAGAACTCCAAGGATCACGTCCTGAGCCGAAGGCAGACACTTAACGACTGAGCCATCCAGGCGCCCCTGATGTTATCTTAACTATAGTATGGACCCTATATTGGGTGATTTTGAAGATTCCCATAAGGGAGGGGAAAGTGAGACAGAAGATAACCCTGAGCATAGCACCTGTACCAAGAGGAACAGGTAATATGCATGGATTTACCTGAAAGGACCCAAGTGAACAAGTAAAACTATTAGCAGTTATGAAAATGAGAGTACTCTGGGGCACTTGGGTGGTTCAGTAGGTTAAGCGTCTGACTCTTGATTTCAGCTCAGGCCAGGATCTCAGGGTCATGAGATCGAGCAGTGAGTCGGGCTCCACACTCAGCACGGAGGCTGCTTATCCCTCTCCTTCTGCTCCTCCCCCTGCTCGCACTCTCTCTCTCTCTCTCAAACAACTAATAAATAAAATCTTAAAAAAAAAAAAAAGAAAATGAGAGCACTCTGCCAGTGTGTTTCTGGAAGCTTGTACAGCTTGGCTCTTACTCTCCAATAAGCTAAATGTATGTTTTAGTCACACTTTGGGAAAGCGTACCCTCTGATTGCTATGCAAAGGTAAATTGCAGATACATAAATACTGAATTGCAGTCCAATTTCCAATTGTGACAGTCGCTTGAATGGGGTTTATCCTAGAGCTCAGTCGTAAAATAGGTGTTAGTGTTGGATATAAAAGGACTAGGTCAATCTGACTGATACACTGACTGCAGATTCTTCAGGTCCCTTTACGTCACTGTATCCCCTTTTGGCATTTCTGTGTTTTTCTCTTTGTTAAGCTCCTTATCTCCCGTGGACTTGGAGTGCTACTGTCCTGTGAGGGTGGCATGGGAAGAGGGAAACACTCGACTTTTAGGAGGAAACTTGAAATGTCCTTACGTGATAGTTGGGTGTGTGGGTAGAGAGATAATAGGGTACATTGTTTGGGGTCTTAATGAAATGTTACCTGGCTGAGGTTCTTTGTTTCATTTTGGAGGCTATCTTCCACAGCCTTACCAACCCCTCCAAAAAAAAAAAAAAAAAAAAAAAAGGCAGCTTCATTTGGAACATTTGATGAGGGGAGTCAGGGCTGGGAGCTCCAGAGCTGAGTGGAGTAGGGCTGTATAGCAGAAGGGTGCTGCTTTGAAATTCTGTGTCCTAGGCAGTAAGCCTGCAAACACCGTAGCTGGTGAGAAAGAGCATTTTAAAGATGAATTCTGTTCTTTAAAGTCATTTCTGCTTTTTGCAGTGATCACTGGAGCAGGAGATGGGATTGGGAAAGCTTATTCATTTGAGGTAAGTTGCGTTCTTGAGAATTTCCCTTCCCCTTGTATTGAACACACCATGATCACATGACAGGCACCCCCAACACCTTCTGATTATAAAAGCCATAGACACGAATTTATGAAGGCAAATATTTTCTACAAAAAGAAAATTTAGAAATCATAATCTCAGTCTCTGGAAATCTTTTAAAAAACCACAATGATATTCAGAGGTGCCAGTATCATTCCTTAGGAGTCGTTTTAGAAATTTATGGGGACGGTGTTATTTTCTAATGTAAGTATACCATAAAAGTTTACATGTTTAAATACAATTAAAACTATAAGCTATTTTCCTTTTATTTATCCTTACATTGTAGGTAAGTTATATATTGGTTTTTAAAAAATTATTTGTATAAGCAGGACATACTACCTACAACTGTCATTTCAAGAAGATTAATGGGCATTATAAAATATTATGTAAAGAGAGGATATGATAGGGCTGAGAGTCCCTGGAATCCAATTAGTGTCTCTGGGTATTGACTTCCAGGCTTCGTGTTTACCTGAAGATAGATAGATATATGGGTAGTTATAGTTTTTAAGAAGGCACTTAGAGTATATGTAGTTTTGTATGTTGCCATTGTTGTTATGATTATTATTCTTAGAAATTCCACATTTTCATTCATGAAATATTGCTTCCTGGAATTCTTATTATTTTATTTCTTCATCATGCCTATTACATTGACCTCTAGAATCATGTAAAACACAACAGAAAAAATAGAACCCTCAAAATTAAAAAAGGATGAAAAAATCAATAATGTTTAAAAATATAATGAAAAGCACTTCAATTACAAAAACTACATTCAATGACAGTGCAGTACCCATGTATTCTCTTCTCCCCAAAGGCCGGCGTCATGATAGATGCCAAACCATCTTGTGTGAAATGGACAGTGAAATGGATGGGGCAAGACTGCAGAGGCAGTCTTTCAGGTCTGTCCCCTAACCTCCAACGATCATTTCTTTGGTATGGACATTCTGCTTCCACTCTGTTTTTCTGAGCTAAAGAGTTCTCCGCTCTTATCCTGATTTGTATATAGCAACTTTCTGATGACGGTACTGCCCCACACTCAGGAGACAGGTGGTCATATTTGAGTGTGGAGGTGGGGGAGACCTCAGCAACCACTTTCCAAAGCTTTGTGTCTGCCTCACCCAAAAATCAGAAGGAAAGCTTTTCTAGCTATTTGCATTAGAACTGTATCACCTTTTATATAACTATTTTCCACCTTAGACCAGGTTTCTGGAGAGGACCTAATCCCTCATCCAAAAGTTCCACGGCCTTACCTCTTAGTTCTCTGGATTGCCTTGATATCCAGGTTCCTTCTTCATGATTTTGCAGATTCTTTCCTCAAATTCATGCTGACCTGACCTACTAATGGTCCACTTGATGTCTTAAGACTCGGACACTTTTCTTTCTACTTAAAGGAGACCATGTGAAAACTTAGCCATTAATTTCTTTACTGTTTTCCAAAAGCAATGGCCTGGGGGTCAGGAGCTGTGGGTTCCGGTCCTCGCTCTGGCAATAACTCTCTGGAGATTTTGGACAAGTCGCCCATCCTTTCTGGGCTTTTGTGTCTTTACCAGTGCAAAAAATACCTCCCTAGTTCTAAATTGTTTCTGTACTAACAAATTCTTGCTTTGTTCTTTCTTGTAGAACCTTTTTCTTCATTTCCTCTTGTTCTTTCCTAAGTCTGTGTTAAACAACTTTCTGGGTTCCCTACTTCTCCATCATTCAGGCTCTCTGCCTTCCAGACAGTCTGCTCTGCTCTGCTTGCTAACTGCTTCTCCAAGGAAAGCTGTTCAGAGTCTGAGATGCTGCAGACCGACCGACCTAAGGGTTAAGAGCCCAAGGGTGGGAATCGATCAGAAATCTGTGTGCTCAAACCCTGCTTCATATGCTTACTGCAGAATTCCCACATCAGTAAACTGGAGGCCCTGGTAATCCCACTGGGGCTTTTGTAAGCATTTGATGGAATGAGGCAGGCAAAGTGCTTTGCCTAGAGTAAGCTCTCCAAGGTTAGCCACTATTATTACTGGATGTTTAAACTGTGCTTCCTTGCCTATATACTGCTTTTTTCGAGAGGGACAATGTACTGTACTCGCCCGTATTTGTACTCTTTCCTTTATTCTTTCTTTCCCCCTCATGTTTCAAGGTTCTTTCTTTTGTCATTTCCTTTCTGTTTAGAGAACTCCCTTAGCTATTCTTTAAGGGTAGGTCTCTTTGTTTTCCTTCCTCAGAGAATGTCTTGATTTCCCCTTCATTCCTGAAGGATATTTTTGCTGGGTATAGGATTTAGCACTGACAGTCCTTTGCTTTCAGCACTTGAGAAATGTGGTGTGGTTTTCTTCTTGCCTCTCTGGTTTCTGATCAGTTTGATGTAACTTGAATTGTTTTTTTCCCCGATAAGGTGTTTCTCTTTCACTGCTTTCAGGACTTTTTCCCTTGACCTTAGTTCTCAGAAGTTTAGTTATGATGTTTCTTGGAGTGGATTTCTTTAGGTTTATCTTGTTTGAGGTTTGCTTAGTTTCTTGAAATCATTCATTATTCTTTGAATATGTTTTCTGTCCAGCTGCCTTCTCTTTTTCTGGGACTCCAATCCCATGGATGTTAGATCTTTCTTATAGTCTAACGGGTTTCTGAGATGCTGTTCATTTTCTTCATTGTGTTTTTTTCTGTTGTTTAGAATGATAATTTCTATTGTTTTATCTTTAAATTTGCTGATTCTTTCCTTGGTCCCCTCCATTCTGCTACTGAGCCCATCTGTTGAGTTTTTTTTTAATTTCATTTATTTTATTTTTCAGCCCTAAAGTTTCCATTTGGTTCTACTTTGTATCTTCCATTTCTTTACTGAAACATTCTCTTTTTGCATTTGTTTTAAAAATGTTCATAATTGCTTGTCAAAGCATTCTTATGATGGCTGCTTTAAAATCTTAGTCCAAGGCACTAGGGTGGCCCGGTTGGTTAAGCATCTGCCTTCAGCTCCGATCATGATCCCATGGTCCTGGGATCGAGTCCTGCATCGGGCTCCGTGATCAGCAGGGAGCATGCTTCTCCCACTCCCTCTGCCTCTCCCTCTGCTCCCCCTGCTTGTGCTCTCTCTCACTGTCTCTCTGACATGTAAATAAAATCTTTAAAAAATATATAATCCTAGTCCAAGAACCCTAACATCTGAGTTATCTTAATGTGGGCATCTATTGATTGCTTTTATCTCACTCAGATTGAAATCTTCCTGGTTCTTGGTATGCTGAGTGACTTTTGATTTGTGATCATTTTTAGTTTTCTGTTATGAGACTCTGGATCTTATTTAAATCTGTTTTGGGTCTGTACCAACACTGCTTCAGCAGAGGGAGGAGGGGGTGGCAGCTTCCTCCTACCAGGTAAGTTAGAAGCGCAGGCTTTCTGCTTGGCCTCCATTAGGTAGGTGCTGCCTCCTTGTTACTGTTGGGTGCGGGTGAGAGTGCTGGCTCCCTACTGGACCACTCAGGGTGGGAGAGGCAGGAGTGCCTCCTTAATTGCTCCCCATGAGGCTGCCAGTGGTACTTGGGGGAGGTGGCCTCACCACCACTGGGGTGGTAGTGAAAGTCCTAACTCTCCACTAGTCTTCCTCTTTTACCATCCCAGGTGATGGGTGAGGGGAGGGAAGGGACATGTTGCCTTGGCACTTCTAGGTGGAAGTAGAAGTTCAGATCCGCTGACATGGGAGGGGGTGGCTGGGATGAATGTCCTTCCTCCCCACTCAGCCTTCCTTGACGCCACCCTGGCCAGGGGTCTCACCAGGGTGGAAGTCTCACCTCCTGACTCAGCCTTTGTGGGTGGGGGTGGGGTGGGACCATAGACTGTTTGTTTGTTTGTTTGAGCTGTTTACCTGGAGTAAAGCAGTTCTTTTCTAAAGTTTTCTGCCTTGCTAGGCTGCCTCTTTTCTGGTGCTTTGGTTAGAGAGAGCAGGCTTTTGTTGGGACTTTTTATGTCTGTGTTTCTGAATTGCCAGCTTTTCCACCAATAAGTCTGGGATATATGAGGCAAAAAGAAAACCCAGGAACTCCCTACTGTGCTGTTTCTTGGGTCTTGAGGCCCCTAGCTCATCTTCTCCCTATCTTTTAGAGTCATTTCTATCTTTATGTATTATGTCCAGATTGCACAATTTAGTTGCATATCATGGTAGGAATGGGGAAAAGTACTTCTCCATCTTTCTGGATGCCTATTCTATATTGCATTTTAGCATTGCATTTGCATTTAGTATTTATATTTAGTGTGGCAAGAGAGGCTCTGCCTCCTGCTAAGGGAATTTCAAGTAGTCCTAGAAGAAGGTGGAAAACAATTGTGGTGAGGGATGGGCTGGGGGAGGAAGCGGGAAAGGGGTCCACTCTTCCCTCCCTCTGAGGCCACTGCTTCACCCTGTTTTGCTCCTTTAGCACCTGAATTTCTTTTACTCACTGCCATACAGAGGAGGCCTTGTTTTCCCTGGCATTCCCGCCACCTGTTACAGATTATCAGCAACAAGCACCTTCCCCCAGGCAGGCCCTAACGTAAAGAAGGAAACAGGGCGCATTCATCTCTGCAGCAGTCCTTCTGTAGGGTGGTGCCACAGTGCGTTCTGGGAAAGGGAGGGCTTCCGTAGCTTAACTCCCTGAAGAAAAAGAGGCAAAACCCGTGTATGGAGCCTGTCAGCCCGGACATTCTAGAAATAAATTTGAGCCCTGCTCAAATGGACAAAGGGAACAATGCTAGCCCGACAAGTGTTTTCCACGCCCGCCTTCTGGCCCAGACCACTTCACACAGAACCTTTAAAATGTCTGTGGCTCTTGAGAGGAATGGCACAACTCAGGAGAGGCTGGAAGCCCACCAGGAAGTAAGCAGCCTTTGTGCTGAAAATGCAAATTATTTTCCATTTAATGGACAATCTTCTCTTTAGGGGGCTGATGAAGTGAATTGTGAGACAAAGGTGCTTAATTCTTTGACCACCATTTTGATAGATTCCAAGGGTCAAAATGAGGGTTTGGAGGTGGGTGTGGGGGAGAGTTTTCCATAGGGAAAGAGAGAGAGAAAACTCTGGGATATCACTGGCAGGGTCAGTCTTGAAAAGGGACAGTCCTGGTTTTTTATGTTTTAATCTTTTTATTTTTCATTAATTTTTAAAAATTTAAATAGACTTAATTTTTTGGAAACAGTTTAAGGTTGACCACAAAATTGAACGGAAGGTGCAGAGAGTTCCCATATCCCCTCTACCCCCAAACATGTAGAGCCGCACACTATTGACATCCCCACTAGAGTGACATTTGTTACGATGGAAGAACCTACACTCACACTTCATTACCATCCAGAGCCCATAGTTTACCTCAGGGTTCACTCTTCTTGACTTGATTTTGCATGGCGGTTGTTTTTTTAGAGGAAAGCATGAGACATGCACAGCTGAAAATATTCTTGTTTTAGAAAAACTTCTTTCCCCTTTCCCCTTTGCTCAGTCTGGCCATAATGGAGCTTTATCTAGAGTCACTCAAAATCGACATCATAGTCTTTGAGAAATTTTCTGTGGTTTTTAGAACCTTTTAAATAATAGCTGTGTTCCAGCCAAACCATCCCTATAAACCCCTTGTAAGTTGAAAATATCATAAGTAGTAAATGCATTTAACATCCTTAACCTACCCATCACCATAGCTTAGCCTAACCTACCGTAACATGCCCAGAACACTGACATTAGCCTGCAGTGGGGCAAAACCACCTAACTCAAAGCCTGTTTTATAACAAAGAATGGATGACCTCTTGTAATTTATGGAATGCTGCCCGGAAAGTGAGCAACAGAACGGCTGTGTGGGTCCAGAACGGTCGTCAGTGCTATGGGTCTTCCACCGTCCCGCCCGCTGGCTGATGGGAGCTGTGACTGCTCAGCATCGAGTCAGAGGGTCGTACCACATGTTGTTAGCCTGGGAAAAGATCAAAACGCAAAACTCAGAGTATGGTTTCTACTGAACGTGCATCACGTCTGCGCCATTGCGAAGTCGATAAATCCTAAGTCAAACCACCATAAGTCAGGGACCATCTGTATAATGCTGCTGTGAGCATTCATATGCAAGTTTTGGTGTGCATATACAATTCCCTTTTTCTTGGGTAAAACCTAGGAGTCTAATTGCTGGGTCGGAAGGTAAATTTATGTTTAAGTTAGGTGAGTCTTGGTCCCCATTTCTGCAGTGGTTGGTTATCAGTTAAAGCTAACACCCAGAGGTGGTGTGTGTCGGATTTCTTCTTGCCCCTCCAGACCTACTCTCTGCCTTTCCTCGCCCTGCTCTGTGCCCCAGGAGGCTGACTTGCCCCAATGGGCTCAGCTGGACTCTGGGTTCAGCTGGCTTTGACAAGTGGGAGACACTGGCAACAGATAAGAGGTGGGGAAGAGAGTGGGGTTTTTTTCCAACTGTCTCCCTGCAGGTCAAGGGGGCTGGCTGTGTCCCTTGGCTGCCGGCATAGCTCTGTCAGGTGGCCCTTTCCACACAGCTGCCTTCTCCAGTTCTGGCAACTGTTCATTCCCCAGTGCTTTGGGGCACACAGGTGACAGAGGCTCTGCTGTTATTAGCCCCAGAGTATTGTGGTTTCCTCACACTGTACCCATACATGGTTAAACATCCTTTCATTAAACTCTCCTCAAGTTACCCAATCTGGCTGTGCTGTTTCTAGCCAGGACCCTGGCTAAATCCAGTGTTCAGTTAACTTTTAAAGACGCTAAATCAGAGTCCATCACCATCTGTGCTTCAGTTAACTGGACTTTCATTAGGGTCTTCCCTTTGCCTAAGAGATGTTATAAATCATTTCCTGAAGAAATGCACTTCAAGATACGGGGATTGGCTAGAAATCGTGCACAGTCACTTCCACTCCCGTAGGAACAAAAGTGTCAGAGCTGTGAGGGCAGCAGAGTAGGCCCTTGGCCTTGAGTGGATTTAGTCCCTTGTCCCACTGCTTTGTGAGGTTTCCCGACCCCACTAGAGGGTTGACCACGCCCTGCCTCCAGCAGGGGGGCGTTATCGTGTCTACCTGGGACGAGCTGCACGAAAGACACTCACGGAGTGCCTAAGGGACAGGGAGCTGGGACTCCACTAACGTGTAAGAACAGGTTCACGACTGTTTTGATGCCGGCTTACTAACAAATGTTTCTGTGTGGCAGGGTTTGCTTGGAGCCTTGCTTGCATTTTGTAACACACCATCTGCTGGCTGGGTTGTGGGGGAGGAGAACTATAGCCTTGGTCTACCTCGAATTACTGGAGGCTACAAGAAAGTCCCAATAATTACAAACCACCATGTAGGCTTAAATTTACTGCGTCCCGGGGTTCCAGCCATTCAGGGTTCCCAGTGGGTGCTGCCCAGCCACAGACAGGGCTCCCCAAAGGACCAGGTGCAACTGCTCTGGCTGGTACAAAAAGCAGCCCAACTAACCCCAAAGAGGGCCAGCCCCTCTGGCTTCCCGGCTGGCTTCAGGCCCACCTGAGCTCCACAGTGCACCCACCCACTCCACACACATGTCCCTCTCCTTCCTCAACCCCAGGCAACCACTAATCTGGTCCCCATTCCTATAATTTTGTTATTTCAAGAATGTTATACAAATGGAATCATATGCTATGAAACCTTTTTGGATTGACTTTTTTTTCGACTCAACACAGTTCTCTAGAGATCTATCTTGGGTTCTTGTATCAATAGTTTGTTCCATTTTGTGGCTGAGTAGTATTCCATGGTGTGAACGTGCCAGTTTGCCTAACCAGTTACCCACTAAAGGGCATCTAGGTTAGGTTGTTTCCAGGTTTTGGCAATACAAATAAAGCTGCTATAAACATTTGTATGTAAGTTTTTGTGTGAAGAGAAGTTTCTATTTTTCTGGGATAAATGTTCAGGAGTACAACTGCTGGGTGGTGTGATAGTTGCGTGATTAGTTTGTTTGTTTGTTTATTTTTTTAAGAAACTGCCTATTTCCCAGAGCGACTCTACCTTTCCCACCAGCAAGGGAGGAGTAATCCATTTTCTTCATATGCTCTCCAGCATTTGATGTTGTCACTATTTTTTATTATCACCATTCTGATAGTTGGTAATGATGTCTCATTGTGGTTTTCATTTGCCTTTCTCTGATGGCTAATGGTGTTTATGTACATTTTTTTAGTTTAAAAGAGCTGTAAAGAAGAAAACAGCCAAAAAACCATCATCTACTTTTTGTTTCTCTGTGAATGCCCAGAGAATACTAGAAGCAAAATGCATGACTAATGATGGTGTGGCTTCGTTCCTCCCCTCCGGGCAGTTCGTGGCACTGCCCAGCATCTGCGATGGCCCTGCTGGGGGCGCTGCTCCCCGTGCCAGTGTGGCGGACCGGGGCAGAGGGCTTGTCCCGTCAGGGCTCCTGGCAGCTACAGGTAATGGCACAGAGTTGGCCCTCGGATTAAAATCACTTGGCCAGCTCTGCCTCAGACCAACTGAAGAAAAATAACTGCTTTGCCCTGTTTTTGAGTATCAGCACACACTTACTTGGCAACTTATGGCGGTGTTTTGTCTTTTCAGCGAGGAAATTCTTCTTCCTAATGTCTAACTTTCTCTCCTCTGTAAAGTACGCCTGTCGCCTCCCAGGTTATTCTCTCTCATTTTCGCCTTATGTGAAAATAGCAGCTTTTAGTTAGTTTTGTGTTCCCCTGGACTCATTGCCTTGTTACTGCGTGGCTTGACCTCAACCCTGTAATTTCGAATCCAGGCTTTGACTATCCCACCTTCCCCGTAGTGTATGTGTGTGCAAGACTGAGAGAGACAGAGGTTGTCAGACAGGAGTGTATATAATCCATTAGTGTGATTACAAAAAGTAATAAAATGAGTAATGTGTTCCTTACCACTCAGCTTAAGAAGGAGAACATCCCCAGTGTCCTTGCAGCCTGCCATCTGGTCGCACATGTCATGCCTTTCTGTTCCCCCTCTGTTACCCCACCGATGAAGAAGCATGGTCATGAACGTCGTGTTAACAATCTACTGACTTAAAAAAAAGTTATATTACACATGCATGTATCCCTAAACAATATATTGTTTGTTTTGAACCTAATGTAAATTGATTCGTTTGTCTTCTGTGATGTTTCTTATTGGTCAATATTATGCTTTTGAAATTCATCCATGCTGATGTGTATAGAACACAGTTCATTCATTTTCAGTATTGTAGAATATTCTGTGACATATGTGTATCCTTTGCTTTATTGACAGACATCCTGGTAGCTTCTATTTTTGCTAGTACGAACACTTTGTCCATGTCCTCCTGAAGGTCTTGTGCAAGAGTTGAGAACATGCCCCGGGGTAGAATTGCTGGCTTGTAGATTATACGTTGTCAGCATTACTGGATAATGCCAACTAGCTTCCAAAGTTTTGATGTTAAAGTTATATTGACCTCATAAACTGGGGAAATTTTACCTTTTTCTAATATTTGAAAAAGATTGTGCAATTTAGGCATGATCCTTTTTTTAAAAAATATTTGATAGAACTTATTTGTAAAACCATCCGTCACTGGAGTTTTCTTTGTGGGACAATTTAAACTACTCATGTATACCATTATCAGCATCACCTTACTATTATTATTGTTATTATTTTTAGTGGTTATAGAACTATTTGAATTTTTAATTTTTTCTTGAATAAGTTTTGGAAATTTATATTTTTCTCGAAATATATTCATTTCACCTAAGTTAAAATTTATTGGCATAATTTTTTGTAGCATTCTCTTCCTATGTACAAAAAACGAAAGCAGGAAAGGAATTTAGTCCAAGGTTGTCATCTGGTTCACAAAATAACTGAGAACGTTCAGAAAGTGAGCAGAAGTATCGAGAGGTGAGGTGGTGGGGGACACAGCCAGGTCTCCCCGTAAAACAAGTTGCACCAGAGTGTTTACTCTCTCCCCACTTTCTCTCTACTTTCTGGAATTCCAATTACTCAGATGCCATTTGTGTTTTTTTCTGGAACTCCTATTATTCAGATCCTGGAATCATCCTCTATTTGTCTCTTTTTTTCTCATAATTTCCATTTTGTCTCTGCTATCCTTTCTGCAAAAGGATTTCATTAATTTCATCCTCCATTTTATTGAACGTTTCACTTTTTGCTATCTGCTTTTGAGATTTGAAATTTCTAAAAACTTAAGAATGAAAATTTTTTTTTTAGAAATTGAAAATCGTTTCCATTTCTGAGAGCTCTTTTGTGTTCTGTTTACACCTTCGTAGAACAGCTGTTCTTTGTATAGAGTAACAGCTTCTCTTAAAAAACTCTCTTCTCCTTCCCAGTTGCTTTTTTTCCCGTTTGGCCCTCTGTCTTTCATGTTTGCAGCTTCCCACAGATAATCCTTGGTCTGTCTGGGTTTGAGAGCCGGATGAAGGGCCTGAGGACTCTGCCTGGACTGTCCGCGCGTGGGGTGGGTCCTAGAGTGGAGTGTGATTGGCTCGGGAGCCCCCAGGCCAGTGTCTTGATGTGGGTAAGATTCCCCAGAAAAGAGCTAACCTCCCGCCCACGTGGCTGAGGACTGGCTGCCATCTTTCTGGAGTCAGAACTGGCAGGGCCATAGTTTGTGCAACCCCTTGCTCTCAGAGAGGACCCCTGTCTTCGACGTGTGGAATGGAGCTGGGCATCTAGGGCTCTAATGGCTTCTCCAACAGCTCTTAACCCCCCCCCCATTTAACTCCCCCTTCACCCCAGGTTTGGTGCTGATAGTGTCTGAGACTTTTGAGGATTTTAATAGTATACATTTTCTCAGTTCTCAGCCTACCCCATTGCTGGTGTAAGGCTTGGGGCGCCCATCTACTTCCTAGGAACCAAAAATTTGGGATTGCTCTTGTCTCTTATGTCCCTGTGGACTTATGTTTTTCTTGAAAAAAGTTGCTTCCCATAAAATGGGATTTCAGGAGGTAGCAAAATTAACTATTGTGTTGTTTCCTCTCGAAACCCCTTTTCTGTATTTTAAATCTCAGCTGAATCTCTAATTATTCCCGCCTTTTCATTCCTAATGTTGTTTATGGTTTATTTGTGCCTTCATTAAGAAAATAGAAATCTCCCAGTTTCATTAGTTTTTTTTTTAAAGACTCAAGTTTCAAAAGAATGTTACCTGCAATTGTTTAGTGCATATACATGCCCGTTAGATTTAGTGTATTATTTATGCGGATTCAGTAGCCTGTGTCCTTCCCAAATGTTCATGTGTATCATCCAACAATTACCAAAAAGGGAAATGAAAATCCTCTATTCTGATGGTGTATTTTTCAGCTCTCCTTGCATCTCTCTGAAGGCTATTTCGTTAGGAGATCCAGGGTTAGAATTGCTGTACCTTTTTGATGACCTGAACTTTTTACTAGTCTTTATTTCTAGTAACACTTACATGCTTTGGTGGCCGTTTTGATTGGCATTAATAAAGCGATGCCTTTTTTCTGTTGGTTGGTATTCACCTTATGTATACAATCGTTTTCTCCTTTTAGTTTCAACCTTTCTGTGACCTTATGTTTTGGCTATATTTCTTGAAAATATCATAAAGTGAGATTTAAAAACTCTGCTCTGATATTCTTTGTCTTTACTAGAACATGGTAGTCCAGTCATTTCTGAAATCTTGTAGATATTAGGGTTATAGTCCAACTGTTGTGACCCTTTAACCAAATAACTCAAAGGATCGACCAATATTTTATCTTCAGTGTTGTGAGAGCACAAGTCTCAAAGTTACATGATAGCACTTGTTAAAGTTTTATTCAACTTAGTAAGTAAGGATCCAGTAGGAACCCAAATTGCTGACTGCAGGGTGTTTGAGGAATAAGGATTTGAATAGTCAGTTGGAAGGGGATGTGGGATTATATTGCCAAGTTAGGTACCAGCTGGGCTAACTTTCTACAGGGTAATAACTGTGTCACCTCTGGGTTAGTTTCTCTGCCAGACTATTATTAAGTCCTGACACGTCCTCCATCCCTAACTTTGCTGGCTGTGAGCTCTCTGTACCTTCTTTGGCTAAGGACTGTTAAAATTCCATAAAAGCAAAATTACATGCCCCAAAGTGTCTGATGAGGTCAAGGCTTCTTAGAAAAAATTCTAGGGTGATCTTAAAAAAAAAAATCAAGCAATCATCATTTTGCCTGTATTTAAGTTTGGGATGAAGTTTTCTTTCAGATTTAACATGGAAATATAAAATTCTTTGTCAGAAAGTGTGCAAATAGGCTTATTCATTGATAAGGTTAGGGGTAACCTTAGCTAAAAAATAAACTAGAATGGCTAAAGGCAGCTGTAAAATAAGATTTTATACAGAAGAAAATTAACTTTGGTAGCATGGGTATTGTAAAACTTAGAATTGGCATAA
Organism: Ursus maritimus; assembly: GCF_017311325.1. NCBI lineage: Eukaryota > Metazoa > Chordata > Mammalia > Carnivora > Ursidae > Ursus > Ursus maritimus. The sequence continues at coordinate 903,599 of NW_024426008.1, forward strand.
TTAACAGTTATTAAAATTAAATTAATTAAAAAATTAAAAAATATTAATTATAGTAATAACAGATGGTAGGGAGATGACACATCTACTACACTTATTTCGATGAAAACGTAGGTCTACCCAAGCAGGTGTGCTCTAGTGTTTTCTATTTTCCTTCCTTCCCTGTTCCTCACCCCACTCTCTTTTTATTCTTCTTCTTTCTCTTTTTTATTTTTTTTCTACAGTAGAATTTTTTTAATTGACGTGTAGTTGACATACATTATGTTAGTTTCAGGTGTATGACACAATGGTTAGACAATTTTATACATTACTCAGTGCTCACCACAGTAAGTGTAGTTACCCTCAGTCACCATAAGAAGTTATTGCAGTATTATTGACTATATTCCCTATGCTGTACTTTCCATCCCTGTGACTTACTTATTTTATAACTGGAAGTTCGTATACCTCTTAATCTCCTTCACCTGTTTCGCCCATCTCCTATGTTTACTGCAGCATTATTTATAGTAGCTAAGATATGGAAACAATGTAAGTGTCCACTGAGGGATGAATGGATAAAGAAGATATGGTATGTATACACAAAGGAATGTTACTCAGTTGTAAAAAAAGAATGAAATCTTGCCATTCTCAACAACATGGATGCACCTAGAGGGTTTTATGCTAAGTGAAATAAGCCAGACAGGGTAAAAAAAAAAAACAACAAAAAACCAAAAACCAGATGCCATATGATTTTACTTATATGTGGAATTTAAATAGCAAAACAAATGAAAAAACAAACAAAAACCGGAGGTAGACTCTTATTTGTTAATCAGAGACACGAAGATTGAGTTGCTATCATGGATCCATACAAGGTTCCTCTCTCAATTTCTTTTTTTTCGTTACCATCTCCCATTTCTCTTCCTCCCACCTGCAACCTTGCTAATATGTTTGGTGTGTATTCTTTTGCTTGTAAGAATTTTTATGAAATGTTTACTGTTTTGTGAACATTTTTTCATTTATGGAAATGCTTCACTAATCCAGATACAGAAGAGGTCTTTCTGTATTTAGTTTGGGGAAAACTGTTCTTGTTTTTTGTAACTTATTTTTCAAAAAGATACGAATTTGTCTTTGCTGTTCTTGTTTTTTGTAACTTATTTTTCAAAAAGATACGAATTTGTCTTTGCTATAGTACAATCAAGTTCAGTTCTCAATTGCCCAATATTAGGCAAAGCCGTGGAGGCCTTGTGTTGAGACAGTGGAGCCAGTGGATAGAAACGTTAGGGCTGGGACCGAGGTGAGACATGTGTGGTGACCATGAACCTGAGCGTGAGACCCTCTTTAAAATTTTGCACCTAGGTCCTTTGCTTCCGTCATCTCAGTTTGAACCCTGGACAAAGCCTAGATCCCTGAGTCATTTCATGGAGGGGTCTGGCCCGGACTGTCGGGTTCTCTGCAGAAAGCATGGTGTGAGGAAAAGCAAACTTCTCCTGCATTATGCCGCTGATGTCTGGGTCTATTTTGTCACTCCAGCTTTGCCTATCTTGTCTTGCTTACTACAAAGTGAGAACAGTAACAAAGGAAACACAGTGAACAGGAAAACTAAAACAAGATAGCCATGGTAAATTTTGCAGTCTCAGTAAATGTGCCTTGGTTATATTTCTTGATAAATAACAGACACTCAGGAAGAGCTAAAAAAAAAAAAATCCAATGTTAAATATAGGAAGGCTGAAGGTAAAGGGATGGAAAAAAACGTATCCTAGGAAAATGTAAGAAGAAAGGAAAGGAGTGGGAGCAATATCAGTATTAGACAAAATAAAATTCAAGATAATAAGAGAAACATTCATATTGATAAGTTTCATATTATTCATATTGAGCCGATCCTATTTCTGACAATAATAACTTCAAAATATTGTAAGTAGAAACTGATTGGAATAGAAGCATTTGATGAATTTGCCACCATTGTGGGAGAGTTCCATGACTCTTTCAGAAACAGAAATATACAGTGTGACCAGTTTTTTAGATAGGTGGTCTTGCCAGGACTCACAGGGCACACTCGATCACAGTTTCCCTTTGTCTCTTTGTTTTTAATTAATTATTTATTTTTTAAATAATTTTTTATTATGTTATGTTAGTCACCATACAGTATATCCTTAGTTTTTGCAGTAGTGTTCCATGATCCTTTTGTCTCTTTGAACCTAGAGTTCCACAGCTCTGGTTCTTTCTCTGCCTCTGTTCCTATTACTTCACTGATCCCTCTTAGGTAAAACGAGGTCTTCTGGTCACTTCCAGATGCAAACAGATTTCAGTTCCACAGTCCCAGTGTCCAATCACCTGCAATAACCAAGATGCTGGTCATGAACTGAAGTTCAGTCTTCTCCCTTCCTGCAGCTGGGACCTGCTTTGGAGACCACACTCATGGGGAGTGATATGGCGCTGTGCTCTGTTTCTCTTTCCTGGTTGCCCATTGAGGTGTCTGCGCCTGCCAGGGGTGGGGAGCAGGAGTTTGGAGTGGGTGGGCGGAGAGAAGGAAGGATATGCCTGGTATTATCATGAGAGGGAGACTGGCTGTCTGGGCTTGGAAATGGTTTGACGCTCACGCTCCCTATGGGGCACTTTCCTGGGTTCTCTACCCCAGTGAGCTCCTCTCACATGGCTCTGGTGAATGGGCTCTCATCTTGAACCCTGACCTCCTCAGCCCTGAATTCTTCCCCCAGCTCTGGTTCTGCTGAGGTCTGTTTGCCTTGGGGTGGACATTTTGCATAGAATTTCACCTCACACAGGTTCTCTCCCATTATCTGGTCCTGGAAAAAAACAAGTCTGAAGGGTGGCCTAGCCCACAGCAGCAAAAAGCTCCAATGTCAGAGCACCGAGAAGCCATGACTCTTGCTCTGTAGATTTGGGGGAGCATTTGTCAGATGGGTCTACAGTTTGAGCATAATGAATAAGAGATAAACCTTTGTTATGTTAAACGGCTGAGATTTCAAGATTACCTTGTGACCACAGCATTGCTGATTAACTGATTCAGGCAAAAACAAAGGTGGGGAGCGATAAACAAGAAAGCATATACAACACGAAGTGAGATGAATGGTATCGCACTCCCTTGACTTGAGGCAAGAGGTAAGTAATGCTCCTCCCTCACCCTGGCCTTGGGAATAGGAGGCACAGCTTGGCTGCAGACAGAAACAAAGAAATCCTCTTCATGAAACTCTCTTAATCGCCACGCTCTTTATCTTGTCATGGTTTTTTTTTTTTTTTTTTTTAATATGAGTGAGGGGTGACCTAGGGATGGGCTCAAGAATCAAAAATTATTGGTTCTTAGATTTATTTTGAATATATATTTTTTTGTTTTTCTCTCTGAAATCCCTTTGTGATCTGATTTCTATTGGGTCTTTGCACTTCTGTTGAAACTTGTAATTTAACATCAAGTTTATAAGGAATTTGAATACCCTCTCATACCAGTTTAACCAATACTTGGTAAGCCATTTGGTAAACCTCAACTTTAATTTGAGAGACAAAAATATATAAAACCTAGCCAACGAAAAGCAAATACACATTCCTTAAGGATATATGTGAAACGTTCATAAAAGTCTACTTATTGTGCTACAAAGAAAATTGTGATAAGTTACAAATAGCAAAAAAAAAAAAAAAACCAAACCATTATGTTTACTGACTACCATCAATAGAATTAAAAGTGATTTTAGAGAATGATATCCACCCTCTCATCTATATTAAAAAATTATACTTTGGTGTTGCTCCAGTATTAGAGAAAAAATAAAAATGAGCACTCCTGTGATTTATGGTCTAAGTGCTATGTCAATGAAGATTTTTGGCTTTAAATTCCTGTTTTAGAAAATAAGGAAGACTGTAAGTAGTCTTCGCTTTCAAGAAATTCGAGAAAGGGAACAACAAAATAAACGCAAAAGAGACGAAGGAGGAAGTTAATAAAGAGAAGAACAAAAATGGGTGACAGAAGCAACATAAATAAACTGCTCATCCAAAGCTGCTTCTTAACAACAACAACAACAGAAACGGGAAGAAATCTTTGGAAAACTCAAGAAAAGAGAAAAAAAGAAAGAAAAGGAACAACATTAGGATCCTAGCTACAGTCAAGATTTTTTTTTTTAAAGTAGAGGAAGAAGAAAAAAGAAAGGAATAAAAGACTATTTAAATCTTTGTGTTACTACATTGAAAATCTAGATGAAAAACACGATTTTCCTATGGAAACATAACGAGCAAAGTTGGCTCAAGTCATGCGTGAGATGGAAGAGGCAGTTATGAATAGCTCTTCCTATATAAGAAACCCAGATATTTTTACAAGTAAATATTATGAAATCTTCCAGGAATAAGAAGAGAAATCCCAAAACATTTCTAGGATGCCCAGCCAGTTTGATTTGCCTGGTTCTAGGGCAGATCCTGGGATGTGGGACTTTGAGCTTTAAAACTGGAAAAATGCTGGGACAAGTAGGTGACCCTACAGGTTTCAGGAATTGTGTAGACAGATTAGCATGACTCTGTTATCAAAATGGGACAAAGATAGCATAAGAGAATTGGGATCCAAGTTAAGTATTAGCAAACTGAATCCAGCCATTTAAAAAAGAAGTGATTTGGCAAAAAGGAATAGATGAAAATGTTCCCAAATTGATAAAAAATGACTTTCAGAAATAACAGGAAACCTCATACTTTGTATTGAGAAACATTGTGTAAGTGTTCTCAGTATGGTAGAGGACAGACCATATATTTGCTTAACAGAGTGCAGGAGGTATTAGCCAACATAATGAGGGCAAAAATATGCAAATATTGGAGAGGGAGGGACAAAACTGTACCTTGTAGAGAATATCATTGTCTATGATGAAAAGCCAAGCATTGACGAAGAAGCTATTACAATGAATAAAAGAATTCGGCTGGATGGCTGTGCCGAGTTCCTAATCAGAGAGAGTAACAGAGTGGGATATAGAGAACAAACAGCTGAGGCTGTTGGGTGCTTGCCGCGTGGCGGGCTGTGCACCACGCACTTCTAGTGTGTTTTTTCATTTGATTCTCAGAACAATTTAATGAAGTATGTCAATTGGTGTCTTCGGTTTGCTAATGAGGAACGTCTGGTCCGAGTAACTTGTGCGCACAAGTTTAAGTGGTGGAAAACAGGAATTGAACCTACGTATTTCATTCTAGAGTTTCTTCTGCTTTCCATAATAACTTAATTCATGATGACAACAAATAAATGTAAGGTATTGGTGGCAGGAACAGCTATATGTCCTCCCAGACCCCTACTCTTTTTTCCACGGTGGAGAGTTGTAGCTGGAGGTGGCTGCCCAGCAGGGGCATTCCCAGACTCGCTTCCAACTACGTGGGGCCATGTGACTAATGCAAACTAACAAGAAATGTCCAAGATTTATAGGAAGAAACTTCTAAAAGTTTTTAGAAAAACACATAACATTGGGTTAAATGGATACCAAATTTATGGATGAGACAACTGATTACTGCAAAGATCATAAGATTATAAAATATTATTTCCTCTATATATCTCTAATTTCTATATACTACTTGACTAGACAATTTTATCATTTATTTGGAAAGTTAAACTAAGAAGATAAAACAAACACATTTTGAAAGAGAATAATAAATGGTAGGAACTTCCTGTTCCACATATCAAACGTCAAAGCCTATTATAAGATTGTGATTCAATCAGAAGGGGCACTGGCACAGAAATTGGCCGGTAAGTCAGTGAAACAGACCAGGTAGGTCATAAACAGACCCATGTACATATAAGAATTGGGCAGATGAGTAAGTTAGCATTTTAAATCAAGAAGGAATGGAAAAATAGAAAAATGTCAAGAAAATTGCCACCCACCTTGAAAAAAATAATGTTGGGTGATTTCACACTCACATTATTCTCAAAAATAAACAAACAAGAAAGATAAAAACACTGTGAAGGGTTATAGGAAAATATCTTTATATCCTTGGAGTTAGGGAAGTTCGTAAAGGAAATTTTTAAGAAGCCATAGCAAATATCCACAAACTTGATAACATGAAAATTAACATATAATGTATGGTCAAGGTGCTGTAAATAGAGGAGAAAATACTTGCTAAATATATAGTGGGCAAATAATGAATACACAGAATATATTAAAAAACCACAAGACACCTACCAATTTTTAAGAAAATGACAACCCAGTAGAAGAAGGGGCAAAGTGTTTACACTGGTAACTCACAGAAACATACAAAAACTGCTCAGCCCCACTGAGAATTGGAAAAATACAAATTAAAACAATACAAGGCTATAATTTCTAAACCATTAGGTTGGGAAAAGTTGAAAAGTTTGCTAATAAAAAATATTGGCTTGAGTGTGAAGAAATAGCTATGGCTATATTTTTGGTGGGACAGTTTCAAGGAGCGGCATTTGGCAACACTGTTAAAATTTAAAAAGCGAGCGCCCTTTGATACAACAATTCCACTTCTTCTTGCCTATCTACTCTAGGAATTAATTCACTTGTATACACAAAGAGCTAAATAGAAGGGGGTTTATTGTAGCAATACCGGTAATAGGAAAACTTGAAAATAACTTCAGTGCTCACCCAAAAGTGAACTACGGGACACTATGAAGCAATAGAAAAGGATCAACGGGGGCGCCTGGGTGGCACAGCGGTTAAGCGGCTGCCTTCGGCTCAGGGCGTGATCCCGGCATTATGGGATCGAGCCCCACATCAGGCTCCTCCGCTATGAGCCTGCTTCTTCCTCTCCCACTCCCCCTGCTTGTGTTCCCTCTCTCGCTGGCTGTCTCTATCTCTGTGGAATAAATAAATAAACAAAATCTTTAAAAAAAAAAAAAAAGAAAAGGATCAAGGGACTCAAACTGGACTGATAGGGAGATAGATACGCTATTGAGAGATAAGACACATCATTAAGGTAAAAGCACAGTATTTACAATGCCATTTATGAAGTGCGAAAGGAAAGAAATCCCACAAAACGAATGTTTATTGCTGTGTGTACCTCCATACGCACGTAGATGCCGAGAAAAAGACAAGAGGGTCAACAGCAAACTGAAGGAGCCTGGGGGCGGGTAAGGAAGTGGGACTGGGGGATTTGGGGACGTCTTTTACAATGGGCTTGTACTTGCGTATTTCATAGTATAATTTAATAAATTAAAATAGAAGAAGACATAAATGCTGATGCCTCAACCCCAGACATTTTTATTTGGATGGTTTGGGTGGGGATTACTGTTTCCTTTGACACCTCCCTGGGTGACTTGGAAACCATTGGCTTGAACATTGACCTGTTGGCTATTGGAGATCCCATGTTACGTCTTTAATTCAGCTTTGTTTTGTGTTTTCTGTAATATATCATTCCGTCTTACAACAGTGGCACAGTGCTCGCTTCTGCAACACACACACTAAATCTGGAACGATACAGAGAAGACTAGGAGGGCTCTGCACAAGGATGACACGCAGATTCATGAAACGTTCCGTGTATTTGTTAAGATGGCAAATTGTATGCTCTATGGATTTTATCACAATTGAAAAAAATAAAAGTATAAATCACTTAATTAAAACCACAGAGAAAGATTTCACTTAACAGACTCCGTGGTCACTAACTCACATGTCATCAGTCTCGGCTTACACGAATGCTGGCTTTTCCTTTGGTCTTCAGGGAAAGCTCTAGCTTTTCTCCCTGCGACAGTTTCAGGTGTGAGGAGTCTGGGCCTGTCCGTGACAGGCACAGCGAGGTGGCCTGTCCATTGTGCCATGTTAGTGCGTGCCTCCCCTGCACGCTGCCACTCAGCCCCCTGCATCAAGGCACCATCTGCTCTGAAGAAGAGCTCCTTCCTGATCTCTGGGAAGCCTCGGTTTACCCTCTGTTCCTTATTCTACTTTTTGTCCTGCTGAGAGCCAGAGAACAGAGAGAGCTCAGGCTCACGACCATGCCCGAGTGAAGTGAACCTTGAGAAGGTCCTTGTGAATAGCAAGCAGCTCAAAAGTTTCTGCAGAAATACTGCTTTGTAACAGGGGGAGCTGCCCTAGACTTGTTATCTACATGGTAGTATAAATCTTCCAAATGTGGAATTCAAGCACACATTTGAGCCCAGACATTTCTGATGAGAAGGCGTTTAGATTGTGGGTCTGTATAAATAGTTCTTGGCACATAATGAACAAAAAAGTAGACTACTCTTGTTATGTCACCTCGAGCCCGGCCCAGTGTGGCTGTTCCGCTCATGATCCAGAAACCTTTGTCACAACCCAGGAGGGGCAAACCCACTGTGCTGTGGCCAAGGGGCTGATGCCCCAATTCACCGTGAAAACAAGCCTTCCCTATCTGCTTACATCTTTCTCTTTTTTGGTTTTCCCACCCTTGCTCCCAGCTAGCAAGACAAGGACTCAACGTCGTGCTCATTAGCCGGACACTTAACAAACTACAGGCCATGGCCACAGAGATTGGTGAGTGACCCCGAGAAACCAGGGAGATGTTTGTGGAGCCCACCAACCAAGTCTGCTTCTGTCCTGCGTCGGAAGCTCCATCAGTGTCTAAGGCTGGCTGCTCCTGGAGCCTGGGCACTGGCCCTTCTGTGGGGAGCTCACTGGACAAAGTTAGGTGCAGGACATAGGCAGCTTTGGTTCAGCAGGGATTCCTTGGGCTGGATGAAGTAGGAACAGACTCATGCACACAGAGGTCCACTATCTCCTTTGGTCCTGTGTCTTCATCTCTAGAATTAGTTCTGCTCACCAACAGGTCCCAGCCGCCCTGTTGCTTCTGCTACTCCCTTCAAAAACAGGATCTGTTTGGGACTTCATTTCCCTATGTCTATGCCCTGCTCCTTGCAGGAAGGTGAGGGGTGATGCTTACTGGTGTTTGTCAGATTTTTTAAAAGAAGACTTGATCCAGGGCTGCCACGTATGGTTGTGAAGGTTGTACACTGTACAACTCTATGAGGCAGCATTTACATTACAATGTTTTATTATTATGACTCACTGTGAAGTGTTCTTAGTTAATAATAATCATATCCCTCTTTGGGTAATTTATTTTAATAATTAATTATTAATTTAGCAATTCATAATGTCCTTAACTCAAAGGAACAAGTCTTCAGTTATGAAGACTTGTGAAGACTGGGTCAGGCTATCAGGAAATGGTGTTGTGTCCCTGAGGGAGATTTGGGATGGGAGACGGATGTGGGAGGTATGGGGCTGGAGGCCCAGTGGAGGCTCAGTGCCCTTCAACTAATGAATTCTGCTTTTGTTCTGTGTCTGGATATCAAAAGTACTCTGACCAGGACTAGGACATTCTTCAGTGCTTCTGTCATAATGCTAAGATGTGCTTTTTATTGTCCTCTTGAAAAGCAAGAAGTGTCTTTGGACTGAAAGCACCTCCCACTCCCCAAACTAAACCTCAAGATCACTTCTCCCAGAAATACTGGGTTTAACCCCAAAGCTGAGCAGGCAGCAGTTGGTGAAACCTACCTGTTGCTTTCATATCCGCCGAAAGCTCCGGCACAAGGCCAAGTCCACACGGAACAGCGGAGTGGCATGGAGGGAACAGAGAGTGGGTATCTTTGGGCAAGCTAGCCTCTCTAAACCTTAGTTTTCTCCTCTTGAAAATGGGTGTAAAATCTACTTCACAATGTTGTAGAGAGGGTTAAAATAAGATACTGTGTATGTAAATGCTTTGTGAATGCTAAAGACTTAGAAAAAACAGAGGATTGCTCTAAGCCAAGGGGACGCTGAGCAGAGGCAATATCACACTATCCTCTCACAGCCTCTAGACTGGGGGTCTCATACTAGAGCATGGATCAGGGTCACTGGGAGTGCATGCAATAATGGATCGCTGGGTCCTAGTCTCAGGCTTTCTGGGTCAGTAGGTCTGGGGTGCAGCCTGAGAATTTGCGTTTCTAACAAGTTCCCAGCGATGTGGATGCTGTGGCCTGTGGACCCCACTTTGAGAATCACTGCATTAACTTTATTTTGGTGCACGCACTTGTCACCGCAGTAACTCTTAGAAACACCAGAAACCATCACTCACAAATCTTTTAGCACATTACAGGAGCATTGGAGAAGTCCATGAGCAGGGGAGGGATTTGGATTCCCGTTCATTCAAGAATCCCTGTTGTCTCCAATGCAGAGTGCACTACAGGGAGCAGTGTGAAGATTATACAAGCAGATTTTACCAAAGACAACATCTATGACTATATTGGAGAAAAACTTAAAGGCTTAGACATTGGAATTTTAGGTAAGTAAATGGCAAAACACAAAGCTGATTGTAAGACATCAGTGACGTAATTATCTTAGTGACACTTGATTTTTCTGTGGTAAACTTGAACTTGACTCTGGACTGTCTTTTAAGCTGTAGCATTCAACAGAATATTATAGCTCAATTCTTCAAGAGGCATATTGGATTAACAAATTTATTTATGGCTTTGGAATGCATGAAACTAAGATATGTCAACCTTCCCAATCATATTTTATAATAGGAAAATGGATTTTTTCCCACTGATTTGGATGTTAGGAAGAATCTCAGAAACACTGTCCTGAAGAATTAGTTTAGCAGACAAACATTGTTGTGATTGAGTCACGAAATAGTGAGTCAGCATGGTTCTTTGAGAATTGACTCTGGTATTCAGGAAACAAGACAATGATAATAATAATATTTAATATTTTTTCTGTGACATTTTATTACCTCATACAGAGCACAGCGTCTGTATTATACTTGGAAAGAAGATTTGATTTCTACACTTCCTATTGAATTTTAAAAATAATTAAATTTTTTACTAATAAAAATGTAAACCACATTATTGCAAAAAAACCAAAAAGAATACACGAGCACATAAAAGATCTATAAATTTCTTAAAAACCCAACAGCCTGAGATAACGCTTTGATGTCTATCCTTCCAGACACATACACGCAAATGTTCAACACTGGGACGAAATTTACATACTGTTTTGTAACATTTTTTAAAAACCGTAACCACAAATGTTTCCCCGTGTCTTCACACTGCTAAGCAGCCGCAGCGTTGTGTGAGCGTGTCGCACTCCACCGTCTGGCTGCCCCCGGTCCACCTGATGCTCCCTCTTACAGGACAACTGTTTTCTCCTCCAATTTCCTAGTTATCAGATCATGGGGCAAAGAACAGCCTTGTCTCCACATTTTTTCTGTACGTGTTTCCTTAGGAAAACTTCCCAAGAAAAGGATCTTCTGGGGTTGAATATAAACATGTTTAGGCTTTTTTTTTTTTTTTAAAGATTTTTATTTATTTATTCGACAGAGACAGAGACAGCCAGCGAGAGAGGGAACACAAGCAGGGGGAGTGGGAGAGGGAGAAGCAGGCTCCTAGCGGAGGAGCCTGACGTGGGGCTCGATCCCAGAACTCCGGGATCACGCCCTGAGCCGAAGGCAGACGCTTAACCGCTGTGCCACCCAGGCGCCCCATGTTTAAGGCTTTTAATAAACATTCGCTACCGGCTCTTCTGACATCTTTCTATTCTGCCTCTGTCAGTCAACAACGTCGGAATGCTTCCAAACCTTCTCCCGAGCCACTTCCTTGATACACCCGATGAAATCCAGGTAGGCCTGGGCTCTTTCTGCGGATGATTTCCCCTCACTGCAGCCTGGGCCCCCTGGCTGGGTTACCAGTCCCCCGGGCCTGGGAAGGAGTGCCTAGGACACGGTCAGGCCGAAGTTCTGTATTCCGCATGGGTGTCTGTGATCTCTCTCTTTACCTTAGTACCTGACACACGGGCAAGGGCACCACTTTTCACGACCCCCTCTGGAACAGAGACATCCTTCTTCTCTGCACATCAGAACGTACCTGTCCACTGTCCCGTTCTTTTGGGGTTCTGTATTCTGCTTTAATCTTTCGGGGCTTTGTGTCGGCTAACAAATTCACATCTGTAGTTATAAGTGGGAGAAGGCCAATTCTTTGGCTTTCCTTGTCTTCGCAAGTCATAGGATTTCTTTGAGCTTTCAGCGTTAGGAAGGTCTGTGCTGCAAACTGCGAGGCTGACCGACCCATGGGGCTGCCGCGGAGGGCAGGAGCTTGTTTGTTATGCATTTAAGAGTCCTTGAAAGCACTGTTGGCTGACTCTCCTCCAGGCCCTGACTTTCGGAATCACGGAGTTATACCCACTGTAAACAGGCTGTCATGGTGTTCCCGTGGTCCTATGTAAGCCCCAAGTGTACTGCATGGGCAAATAACGCCGCCTGGCAAAATTCCCCTCCTGGTCACATGTCTAACCCCATCTAACTCCCTGTTGCTGGCACAAGTCTGTGTCTCTCCAGTAAGCAGGCTCCATTCTTGCTTCTCTTTCCCTGCTTATGTCTGCATTAGTGCTTGCTTCTATCTGTCCCTCCCTTCCTTTCTGTCTGTCTTGGGTGATTCCAGTGGATTCTCTATCTGGCCCCTTGTAGCCCCAAACCTCTACTTATATTACCATTCACCTTTCCATTCTCCATGCTATCGTCTTCTAGGCCCACATATGCTCACCTTGCTTCCTCCAGATGGAAATTAACCATCTCCCTTTGAAATAACGTGTTTTGAAGGAAAGTCCCTAAATTTTGAAGGAAATTATTTCTTAATTAACTTCTTCATTAACTTCTCAAGATCACATTCGTAGAGAGTCACAGTGGCTGTCAGATGCTCACCGGTCCCAGTGTGTGCTTGGTGGCCCTGAATTAGGAATCAGTTTCCAGGCAGTGCCTGTGAGGCGCACTGCTCAGACACACGGTTTTGCCACTTTATGGTTCTTTAGCGCTGACTACTTCTCCGGAGACTTTCTCAAATCGCCAGCTAATCCGTGGTTGTGCTTGTTCATTACAGAGTCTCATCCACTGTAACGTCACCTCGGTAGTGAAGGTATGTGCTCAGTATATGCGCTGAATGCATTAAACTGTAGTGACTGTTGAAATCCGGCAACTCGGGGAAATTGCTTTCTCCCCTGAGGAAGTCTTTGACATTGAACTGCACTTGGTTGAGAAGCCCCTTTGTGGTCTTTTGATTGTCGTTTTCTGTTTTCATCCAGAAAATACAGTGATGAATTTATTCTCCAGACTATCTGAATCTTATTTTTACATCCAATTTTGTCACATGTCAGAACATATTAGACCTGATGACACTGCAACTTATTTGGGAGAACAGGGCAACTTGAAAAAAAAAATACCTTCTTCCAGTTTTAGTTTTTGGTAATAGTGGAAAGCTCACTCAGTTTGGAAAAATGACAGAAGGCCTGGCTTGGATTTTCTGGACTTTTGACGTTCAATAAATATTTGTGGGAGTGAAACTCACGTTCGTTTGTATTCTGATCTCATCTCAACTGCTGGCTGGTTGGGCAGCGTTGCTGTTTAACTCCCCCCAACTTCCGTTCTTCCTCTGCTGTTGAGACGGTGTTGGATTAAGGGATGTGTCGGGGGCCATTCAGCAGTTGGGTTCTTTGATCAGGGTCAACTGCATCAGCCTTTACAGGTGTGGTTATCCCAAAGCTGTCCTGTGTTGTGCCTCTGAATGAGTAAGAAAAAGGCACCCCCCTGGGCGGACAATTCGGAAGAAGGTGCTGCTTTAGAGTGGATAGATGATGCTTCTGTGTGCACACGATGTCTCCCTTTCCTTTGAATGGGGAGAGCCGTTCTAACTGCCTGTGAGTGAACCCTGGGCTTTCAGCTTACAGTCACCCCACAGCTGGACACCTTGCTCAGTATACAATATTCCCAACTGTGCATGGCAGTCCTTGTGACCACTCTGACTAACAGCAGTGAATCAGGTATGATCCCTGGTTTTATAGTGCTGGGACCCCAGTTAAGGAGCAGCAGGTCTCATCTTTATAGCAAGGCCTGGGAGAGGAGGGCTGGTTTCCCAAAGGAAAAGAGGTTGCCATCAACATAAGGAGGGAGATGGATGCTGAACGAACCATGTAAAATTATTTTTAGGTGGATGAGCTGAGTTGATCGTTGGTTGGTCTTCTGTAAGCATACCGGTATTTTATAGTTTCCTGCTCAGTTTTCATTGGTACATACATTCTTTTTATGCTGAGCAATCAATAGTTTTTTTAAAACCGCAGCTGGTGTAATTATAAGTTTTATATGTTCAACTGTTGTCTGCTGCCTTACCACTAAAATCTTTCATGTTGTTTTACACATTGATCTTTCAGGCTTGGTCCATTTGGTCACAGGGTTTCCCCAATGTATTTGACAACCCTCTGACTCCTTTAGCAGAGAATTGCTTTGATTTGCTAAAAAAACGTTGTTATATATATTGGTAGACACTAATTTCCTTAAATAGTGAAGAAAACTAATTGAAGATTAGCTTTCTAAGTACACCATGCCTCAGTTGGCCGCACTGGTTGGAAGCATGCCTAGCACCACTTAGTTACCCCAAACGAGTCATCTGGAAATAACAGAATTCTCTGTCAAGGGCAGAGATGTGGGAATGAGTTCGTGGGCAAAGGGAAGTTCGGGTAAGAGACTAAATTTCAGGAGCTTTGAGACAGAGAGACCCACAAAGCCCAATGTTGTCTCTCTGTTGGGATCATAGGGAATTCAGGTGGGAGGCTTGGAGGAGATGCTGGTGCTGCCAGCATCCTGTGGCGCCCTTCGTGAGGTGGGCCGAGCCAAGGGGAAGGTAACGGCATGATCCAGTCCTCATGCTTCTCTCACCTCCCTCCAAATCCAGTGTTTCAGGAGATAGTCTATGGCTACTCCAGCCCCCACTGCTGCCCCAGGGCAGTAGAAACATTATCTGGAGTTCCCCAGGCTTGGGTTTAGGAGCCTGCCCTGTGATATAGGGGCAAAGGCGGGGACAGAGCCTACCGGGAAGCTCCTGCAGGGCCCCCAGACAACATGGAAAAATAGGCAAAATTTGTGTTCCGGTCTTCAGTCCCCTTTATTTCTCTGCCCTTCCCCATGTGTTTGGATCTTTTCTCCTCAAACCTGCTCCTGAGACAAGGCCTGATGCCACTCAGTTGTCCTTTTGAGAACATATCAGTTTGTGGGTTTGCCTCTTCCTTAATTCTTAAAAGGGGTGCCCTGTAATTATGAAGTGAAGAGCTCTCTTAATGGGCTATTTAAGTTCCAGAACTGGTTAGGAAGACCTCTTCCGGGACTAGCAAGTTGGGACAGGGAAAGGACTTCTCAACCTGCAATTCCAATGGACAGACATGGGTTCCCTATGCAGCTATTCCACAGACCGTCTGCAAGCTGCTTACGTGGCTGCTGTTGGACTGAGATGTCCTTCTCTAGCTCATGCCTTGTATGTGGATTGTTCGTGGACACTGGTTAGGTTTCCTGACGTCCCCCCACTTCTAACTCGTGGGTGAGGTTTATGATGGCCAACCTACTTACACCTGTCTCCCAGAATGAAGAGTATCTGGGGAACCCATGGCCAGAAGCCAATTTCCATAATTTTTCACTGCCCTCATTTTCCAGGAAGACGTTAGGTTTATGGGGACGAAACCAGAGGACTCTAACAGTTTGCTGTTTGTCTAGGTTGCCTTTTGTGGGCTGTAGTCAGACTCTAGTGTTGCCAGAATTACCTCCGACAAGTGTCAGCAGATTTTCAAGGCCACCTGAGAGATTAAGCTCATTTTCTGGCTTCCTCTGGCTCCTACTTCCCTAAGCCCCCACCCACTGGATACTCAGCTCCTTCGTCAGAGGACTTAACTCTACCCCTTCTCTTATAGATGACACAGCTAATTCTGAAACACATGGAGTCAAGGTAAGGTCTGTTTTTGAAAAAGCACAGAACAGCATGGCCTCCCTGGCCTGGCCGTTAGCTGACCTGGGGACTTGGGACACGGTGAAGGCGGTAGGCGGAGAAAGTTCATCCCGCTGCAGCTTTAACCAATGGTAGAACTGTGATGAAGGACGTGCAGATTGCAGGAGAAAATGTAACATGCTGGACCAGGCCAGCTTCGCAAACAGATAAGCATAGTTGAAGTATAGGGCAGCACTACTGGAGGAAGAGAATAGCCATTTCAGCACACATTGTATTCAAAACATGAACTCATGGTGATCATAAAAGAAACTTCAGAGATTGGCCTGAGATCAAGGCCATTTCTTATTATTACTCAAATTTAGTAGAAAAAATCACCACCTATCAGTGTCTCTATTTAGTGCATGGTTTTATTATCCTATTACAACACCCCTTAGGGAACTGGCTTTTTCCCACGTGGTATTCATTAAAGGCAAATGGTTGATAGTTTTATCTTCCCAAGAGGAAGAAGGAGCTTGGCCTTATGGTCTAATTGGCAGTTTGTTGGTTTTTTTGGATTGAACCATCTATTTGGGAAGGATTAAAGTTACCAGATTTCAAGAGGATTAAGTAAGGACCCTGGAGACTCGTGTGTGGGTCCCTGTGTGAGTAGATGATGGGCTGTCAAATTCTGCCCAAGACAGGATTCTGCATTTGACATCTGTCCCTGTGTGAGTCATCTTGAGGAGTTAAAAGGGACCTTGAGCTCATGTGGTCACATTTGAGAAAGAAGGGTCCCTTCCCCCTTGAGTCTTGTCTGAGCTGAGTTGGTCCTCGGCATTTTGGTGGGGGATCTCTGTTGCAGCAGAACCCCTGTTTCCAGTCACCAGCCCTTGATGTCAACTGACTGCTGAGCGGGGTCACTGCTTGGTGTCGTGATCCAGGCCATAGGGAAGCGTATAGCTCTGGGGAGCAGAACTCGTGGTGCACATCCTACAGGGGATGGACTTTTCCAGTGAAAGTCACAGGAGCTCTTTTGCTCTCTTTCCTCTCAGGGTGCGTGTGATCAGGCAGCAAATCATTCAGAACTTTCCTTTGTTTTCTAGGCAGAAAGGCCTTATCTTGAACATTTCTTCCGGTGTGGCCATCTTTCCCTGGCCTCTCTACTCCATGTATTCGGCTTCCAAGGTGAGTGACAGCATGGAGGCCAAACTTCTTCCCCTTCTTTCTCTTGTTTCTCCCAGTTGGCGTTTTCCTCTGGACTTCAGATCATCTGGCAAGCTGATGGACAGGCTGGCCTGGAGGGCAAATGTCCAGAGGGCTTCTATGTACAGGGCCGTTCAGCAGATGTCTGGGTACAAATTAGAAAAAGGCACTGGCCCTGGGCTGATGGAGCCCTGCAGCAACTAGCAGGAAAGGCACAGCCCCCCTGGGACTCCAGGCCCTACTCAACTCGTTGCCCCAGAGCCCTGGTCTCTTGCTGCCAGCAAGTAACACTGGAGCTTTCTTCTGTCCTGGGGGCTGGCCAGGTGTCCCATACCCTAGTCTTAAAAACAAACCCTCAGAGGAGGGGGTGTTCCCAAGCAGGGAGACAAGGGAGAGCTTTCCCTGGGTAGGGTCGCCTGTATGCAGTGGCCCTCGGCATGTATTTATCCCAAAATGTATGCTCCTGCTCATTGAGGGAGATTTTCCCAAGCCAAGAAACAAAGTCCTAACTCCCATCAGGCAAACTGCTGCATTTTAAGGTCAAGCAGGTAGGCTCCCTGCAGTGCCCTTCGAAATCTGAATCAGTTGCCTCAGATGACAAAACAAATTCTCCCTTAGCTGTTTTCTCCTTCTTGCTCCAGGCTTTTGTGTGCATGTTTTCCAAGGCACTGCAAGCAGAATATAAACGGAAAGGAATCATTATTCAGGTGAGGTTAACAGCGCTGGGTCTTTGGGACGAGGAACTGTGGCTCCCCATGGAGCTGGGGACACTGCCTCCTGCAGGACCGGCTGTGCACACACAGCCAGGAGGGAGGGTCTGGATGACACCACGGGAGTTCCTGTGACCATCACAGTGGCAACTGAGCCACCCTAGTTCTGCCTGCTGCTGCCCTCCCCCATGCCCTGGAGGAGGAAATGCAGTGAGTAAGCACTGCATCAGGACAGAAATTGGGGTCTTGTCTAACCACCCTTTACTCTCTGACCCAGGTACAGGAGATGGGCTTAGGTGGGAGGAATTGTGGAGAAGATACAAAAGAAAACAGCAAATGATCCATGTTGGAACGAGGCAGCAGGCGGGGGTTGGAGGTACTTTGGGAGCTGTTCATCTGTGATGGGCCCCAAAGATCCCCACACTGTGGTTCTTTAGTAGTTGGGGAAGAGGTACTTGGTTTCCTGTTTCACCTCCATGACAGAACCATCGTGGAGATGACCTTGTCCCAACCGTCAACAGAGCTGGGTTGTCACAGCCATCTGTAGTCTTGAGGTGTCAGTGACATGCATGGGCTTGGTTCAGCAACATAGTTAGAGCTAAGTGCTTTCTGGAACCTGGAATAAACAATTTGCAGACATTTTTTGTTATTGTTTAGGAAGAAATTTTATGACCTACTATTAGAAATGAAAAAGGCACACTCAGGGTTAAATCTTTAAAATGATTGCTGTAAATACTGATGGTGTTGGCTTTGCAGGCCACGATGTGTGGTTGTTTATTTTTCTTACCACAACAGGAAAGATGATCAAGTATGTGTCACTCCTGGCTCCTAACTGAAGTGTGAAAGTGGGAATCCAAATTTAAATAGCTCCAACTTTGGTTGTATATATTAGCAATAAGCTTCTCACATAAGGTTGCCAGATAAAATACAGGACTTCCAGTTCAATTTGAATTTCAGATAATAACATTTTTTTTTAGCGTAAGTATACCCCATGCAATACTTGAGACATATTATACTGAACTTTTTTTCCTTGTTTTTCTGGATTTCAAATTTAACTGCCCTGCATTTTTATCTTTGGTCTGGTCACCATGTTCTAAGAGATAATTCATGTCCTCCGTCACCCTGTGTACACTTGAACCAGCTGACGTTGTGTGGCTAAGGCCTCAGCTTGAGTTAGTGATGAAATTAAACCAGAAACCAGTTTTTCTGATTCACAGCTCTGTGCCAGTTCTATGCCTTTCCAGTGCTCCATTATTAGTGGAGATCCTGAGACTTTTTACAGAAGAACAGAGTTGGAAAACAAAGGGAGGGTTAGAATAGGGGTGCATTTCTTGGGGGTGGGCAGATTGCTCCTGTGTTATGGCCTCGATTCCCCCTTGTAGGTGCTGACCCCATATGCTGTTTCAACTGCCATGACGAAGTATCTACATGCCAACATGATAACCAAGACTGCCGACGAGTTTGTCAAAGAATCTCTGAATTACATCACGATTGGTGATGAAACCTGTGGCTGCCTCACCCACGAACTCTTGGTAACTGATACCTCCTTCCTCGAAGCACGCAGTCCCTGCAGAGCTCTCCTTTGCTGCTGGAGCAGCCAACCCTGTCCTCTCGCGGCCAGGCTCGTGCTGCCGAGGCTGTGCTGCTAAGCGGTCACATAGCCAGTGAAAGAGCGTATGTAGCGAAGGCGAGAAGCTGGAGCCCCCAGGCTCAGTCCGTAGATAACCCCCTACTGGCAAATATCACCCTTGGCTCACCCTCACTTCTTTCCTCAGAAAGTAAGGTGGCTCCCTGAGCTGTCTGGAAGAGCAGACCAAGACACAGGAAGGTCCTTGTGTCGGGGTGGGGACTGGGTGCTGCTGTCTTCTCTGGCTCCCTGCGTTAAGAAATGTTTTAATATCTGGCTCTCCAGGAAAAATACCCCAAACACATTGATTTGTAGGGTTTGCTGGTTTTCATGGTTTAAATACTCCCCCGATGGCTGATTTTAAGCTCCCATTGTGTGTCCTTGCCCTGGATTTAGGAATGTGCAGAATAGGCTCTTGAGAGCCAAGTACAAGCTGATTCTAGCACAACATGGACTCCATCGAATCTGGAAGTAAGATTTAGTGGCATAGGGTATGAGGACGTCTTACCATCCCTGGGCTGCTTTTAGAAGCAACCACAAACATGAAACAAAGGTAGACTGACTTTTGCACACTGATACTGGAAACAAACACAGACAGTGTCAGTGTGGTTCTGTTTCAAGTGTCACCAAAAAATTTTAGACATATCTTTACTTTCCCTTCACATGTCAACTTTCTCCTCTGCCTCATGTCATGGGAATTAGGTTTCTCCCCGCTCTGCTTCTGTCTCAGGTGCTAGAAGGAATACGTGATCCCTTCCCAAGCGTTCAGTTACCCCCGGGACTCCTGGGGACTCTACAAGAGACCCTGACTCGGAAGATCACTTGCTGCTTTTACTGCAGAGCCTCAGCGATGTGCAGCATCCCCAGTGTAAGACACGCTACCGAGTGGACACACGGGAAGAATCTAAGCTCTTGACCTTGCCTGTTGGTGATCTGGTCTTTCTCCAGATCACTACTGGCTGCATGGCAGGAAAACAAATTAATAGAATGTCCAATGAGTTCAAATTCAGTTTGATCTAGTCCTCCGAGCTGGATATTTAGGAAATGTGCTTTTTGTTTCTTATTTAAAGGGTTCAGTCTTTCTGGGAGCATGCCTTTCTCCTGCCTCTCTCACTGAGACGATATCAGGGAGAAGAATCTTCACGATCTCCTGCTGGTCCTCAAGTGTGTGTGGCTGTTGTCCCACATCTACCTGGTGGTTGTTCACCTTGCTGATTTATGACTCTGGGGAGCAATGACCCTTTCTATCCATTTGGCTTGGTCAGTGAACTCCTGGCTACTAAGGACTGCAGAGCCCTGAATTGCTGTACTTCCCTCATGCAGCCATACACCTACAGTCCATCTGGATCTTTGGTTCATAAAGGCCCTTTGGCTCTCACTTCTGTATCAGCATCAACATGGACTTGACTAATGCTGGAAAACCAAATGCCAGCACCTCTCTTGCCATGCTGAGATAATGTTCCCCAAGAATGGGGGTGATATCTCCTCCTCTGCCCTCAGTGTCCCCTCTATTTATTTATCACATGTTCATATTCTTTTTTTTTTTAAGATTTTTTTTTTAATTTATTTATTCGACAGAGATAGAGACAGCCAGCGAGAGAGGGAACACAAGCAGGGGGAGTGGGAGAGGAAGAAGCAGGCTCATAGCGGAAGAGCCTGATGTGGGGCCCGATCCCATAACGCCGGGATCACGCCCTGAGCCGAAGGCAGATGCTTAACCGCTGTGCCACCCAGGCACCCCACATGTTCATATTCTTCACCTGAATTCCCTGGTATCCCAGCCCTCCACCCAGCCTAGGCCCACGTATAGAAGAATACATGTCCTCTGGGATGTTGATGTCTTAAATGGAATCCATCAACATTTAGAAAATGTTTTCTCAAGACATAGCCTGGCTTGCAAGATTATCGTCTTGCTACACAACGCAATTCTAGTTGTCAAAAGTTGAAAAAAAAAATTTTGTCTTTTCTCTTTTGATTTCTTATGTAACAAATCAAATCTCTTCTGGCAAATAGAGGCCAAGAACAGCCTAGGCAAAAGAGTCTTCGTGCCTATTGAAGCAAAAGAGCAAACAAAGGAGAACACACAAATCTTTAAAGCCATTAAGGCCAATTGAGAGCCTGCTGGAATTTAGAAAAATCATTGACTCTGAAGTTTGAGCAATCAAGTAGAATTGACTGGTAAACAAGCAAACCTTCTATTCCAGAAAGGCAAGGCAAAGACAGCATGCACTTCGCTCCCGAGGAGTTTTAGGACCGGAACGGGGGCTGGAATAGAGCCTCTAATGTAGGGTCCATGTGGTACTCGGGGTTACTTCTCTTAACCATCTCGTAAGACAGATCATTTGGTTCCTGTTTTATAGTTGAGGAAGCTGAGATTCAGGCTAGATGAGATACCCAAGGCCACTTGGCGGTAATGGTGAGGCTAGGGTTTTAGTCCACCTTTGTGCAATGCCATGCTTTCCCTGGTTTCTTCTACACCATCCTTCTAGATTGGGAGAAGGTAGACGACAAGGAGGAGACAGAAGAAGGGACCTTTTAGAACATTTTCTAGGGACCTGGAATTTTAATTTATTTTCTTTATGGCTGACTTCATTAAGCCAAAACATTTAGTTTTAAGGCAAGGCTAATGAAAGGGCTTGATTTTGCTGTGACATTAAAAAGCTCTAAAGGGAATAATAATGAAGTTCCTGAGGAAAAAGTTGCATTCACTCATTGACTTGGCTTGTGGAGGAAGGGTTTTATTTTGTTTCCCCAGAAGCCGTCTTTGGTCCCCTGCTTTGAAATATCTCAATGAGTGCAATAGTCTGAGAATCTGAGCTTTCTGAAGAACAGGAACACTTACTGAAACGCTTACACTTTCCTCTGGTTGAAATCCTGTTGTTCAGTGGGGAGCAGTACGTTGAGGAGTGTTGGACGCCCAGGATTACCCTGCGGACAGAGTGATTGCTTCCGGGGGCCTGAAGCTGTCTTACAGGACATGGGTATGATCCGAGGGCAAGAGGCCTTTCAAGGCCTGTGCGTACTGCCTGGTGTGCGTCCAACTAAGCCTTCATGCCTTGACTTGAAGCCCCCCTCCATACCTACCCCCCACTTTTCCAAGCAAATGTTCCATGTTAGTGATTTATACTTTGCTGTGTCTGGCTTTTGTTCATAAACTCTTCGATGCATTTGTGTCTTTGCTTAGTGCCTACTACGCCTCAGGCATTATGCCAGGTGGTGAAAGCATTTCTGATTGTTTTCTGGAATCTCCTTGGTGAAAAGAACATGAAGACACTGGGAGATTGGGCACTAGGAAGAGGACGTGCTCGCTAAGAGAAGGAGAAAGGGGGGGAAGCGTGTTCCTCGGGACAGAGTTCTTTTCATTTAGAATTTCCTCAGGGTTGATTCTACAAGTGACGGTTTTGGTTTCTGAGAAAACCTTGTTTGCTGCGAAAGTGTCATAAGACCTTTAAATTTTAGCACGTGCCTAAAAGATTTTGAGCCTTAAGTCTAGCAGTCCGAAAAATATTTTTAAAGATGGCGAATATACACTGAGGCGTTCCTTTCTCACTCGCTTGCTCTTCTTTCTTCCCCAAACACATGTTTTTGTCTATTTAAGCGGAGCTTCCTGAGCCTGATCCCATCACGGGTTCTGTACAGCAGCACATTCCAGAAGAAATACATGGACTACCTCAAGCAGAATACCAACACCGTATAGTCCAAGCGGGCCGACGCGCCATCCAGCGGTGTTCTCTTCGCCACGTTCCCCGCTGGCCGCAGAAAACTAAGGAGAAGAGCCCCCTCTCCCCTGACGCTGGAGAAGCCATGTCACAAATACAGTCCCCAAATACAACTTCCTTTTTTTTTTTTTTCCCATTTTTCTTGCGTCTTAGGAAAGCTGTAGTGTGAACACATGCATTGTGCAATGGGGTTTAGGGCTTTGTGTGTGAAAAGATGAGGGTGTCTATAGGGGAAACTGGAAGAATTTCTATGTGGGATTGTAATATAAATGTGGTGAGAAGGAAGCCTCTGATACCGTGAATATTGAGAACGTTCACACAGAGAAGCTACCTTTGTGGCTGTGTTAAAGAACGTCAGCAGTTACCGAACTTTCCCGAGCCTGCTGTAGTTCCAGAGCACTCGGACTGGGCTCCTCAGAGACCCCGGAAACTCTAGCGGAAGGGGTGGGGCCCACAGCTGCATCAGGCCAGTTTCTGGGGCCTCCCATTTCAACTAATGCAGAACCAGCTTTATCTATTTTATTTATATTTGGGGTTCTATGTCAGAGTGTGTGCGTAAAAATAAAACAGAAAAACATACATTGATAAAAATAGCTGAAAAACCGTTGCTGTGGTGCAGGTGTTGATACCTGCAGGAATGAGACTTTTATAGGTCTCCAGCTTTTGGGGTGCTGGGCTGTCGCCTTTACTTGTCAACATATAGGGGGTGGTGTGTGGGGGGAACTACTTGCCTTCAGGTCTTGAGGGAGTCGGAGGAGGAGCAGACCAGTGAGCGTGTTTTGGCTGGCCCGGGTCAGTCTACCCTGTGCTCCCCCTAAGACATCACCATGCTCTCGGCTCTGCAGACACTCGGTGGCACTCATCTTTCCTGAGACCATCAGAGGCACTTAGGGTGTGAGAAAAGAATTTATGTACTGTTGCTCTAGTTATAAAAGGAGTCTGGGAAATTTGGTTGGTATTTATGGGGCATTTTGATGTTTGGGGGGAAGCTCAGGGTAGATAGAACATTTAAAACCTGGGTAAGCTTGGAAATCATGGGCTGAAATAGCATAGCTTTTATCAAACCTGGTCTGGGGAAAAGACTGGGAAAAATTCATTCTGAGGTATGGAGATTGATTTAAATTTTATCAGTTATGGGTAACAATAATAACTACAGTACAGAATGTTTTGATGGTGCCCATAGGTATTGGTTATTCACCTGTTGTCTTCTGTCCTAAGCCCCACATTTCATACTCTGAGGATGTTGGGCAGGGAAATTCCAGGCTCAGGTCTTAAGGCACTTATGCCAGCCGGCTTTTTTGTTAGCTTCTGCCCGTGGGAGGCAACTTTGGGAGAGTAAAAGAAGGTGAGGGCTGAGGGAAACTCCTTCCTGTTTGCATTCTGGTTACCATCCCCTTGCAGAGGGGACAGCGGTAGCCAGCCTCAGCACCACCCAGGAAGCTGGATGGTAGCACCAGTCCCACAGCACCCCTATCAGGGCACTGAGCATTAGCCATGCAGAGGCTCCCCCTTGCAACACCCAGTTCCTGGAAACAGCACCTGCTCCGCTGGTTCTGCCAGCCCTGCAGTTATTGATACCTGAGCTCCTAAGTACCCTCTTTGTGTTCTTTCCGCCTCCTGCTGTGGTGTTGCCAATTCCTTCTACTAAATCCCTTCTCTTTGTTGTTGTTTTTTTATTTTCTATTTATTTTTTAGAATAATTTTTTATTGTTATGTTAGTCACCATACAGTACATCCCTAGTTTTTAATGGAATGTTCCATGATTCATTATTTGTGTATAACACCCAGTGCACCATGCAATACGTGCCCTCCTTACTACCCATCACAGGCCTATCCCAATCCCCCACCCTCCTCCCCTCTGAAGCCCTCAGTTTGTTTCCCAGAATCCCTTCTCTTTGAATCGCTCCATGTGCTTTCTCTTTTTGTCACTAGTCCTGACAGACTACGCTCTGCTGATTTTCTTGCCTGATCTGGGATGCAGGCTGGATGGGTGGACTTTTTTGACCCTGAAGAATCAGAAACTCTCTATCAGTCAGGGTCTGCAGAGGAAACAGAAGGCATGATCGAGCAATTGGAGGAATTATTTGCAAACGTGGGGAGGGTGTAGGGAAGTCATCAGAGCTAGGAGAGTTGTGCTTTTATTACCCCAAAGCCTGAGGGGGCTGGGAAGGGAGCAATTATAGACCCAGTGAGAGAGATGGAGAGAGGGATGGGGGGGAGGGAGAGGAAGAAGAAGAAGGATGGAGAAAGAACAGTGTAAGGAACACTGCCTCAGAGGAGCTTGACCTCTAGCTGAGAGATGCTGCCAGGCTTTGGCCACCCCAAAGAGAGGGAGATGTCCCCTTCATCCCCATTCCTTGTAATGTTCCAGGTGGTATGGTAAGAGCCAGTAAGTGGTGCCAGTAAGTGCACCATTTGTTATCTGTAACAAGCCTCTTTCAACCATGGTTGAGTTTATGCTAATGAGGTGATTTTGGAAAGCCCCTAAGGATGAGAACTGGTTGCCAGGGCTACTGACCATGTGATTAGAAGGTTGGAACTTTCAGTCTTATTCCTTAATCTTTGGGGAAGGTTGAGAGGATGGAGGTTGAGTTCGATCAACAATGACCAATAATTTGATCGATCATGCCTATGTAATAAAGGCTCTATAAACTATGGGTTGGGAGAGCTTCTGGGTTGGTGAACATGCGGAGGGCTAAGAGGGTGGCGTGCCTGGAGAGGGCATGGAAGTTCCACACCTCTTCCCATGTACCTTGCCCTATACATCTCTTGCATCTAGCTATTCCTGAGTTGTATGAGCTGTTCCAGCAAATGACTGAACCTGAGGAGGGTTCGTGGGGACTTTCACTTTATAGCCAGTAAATTGGTCAGAAGCTCAGGTGACAGCCTGGACTTGCAACTGGCATCTGAAGTGGGGGCAGTCTTGTAGGACAACCTTTAACCTGTGGGATCTGATGCTCCTTTCAGGAAAAGAGTGTCAGAAATGAGTTAAATTGTAGGACACCCAGCTGGTGTCTGAGAATTGCTTGGTGTGAGAAAACCTCTCCACACATTTGATGACCAGAATTATTGAGAGTAGAGTGTTAAGAGGAGAAGCAGTCGTGTTTTTCCTTTGCAGGAATAAATACCTCAATTTCATTCTGCTGCTGTCCTCTGGGTCTCTTGCTGGTGCCTCCCATTGGTCACATCTAACTGGACGCTAGCTCACTGATGTAATTCATGAGGTTAATCTCCTGAGGCACCAGGTTCAGGGGTGGGGGAGAACAGAGATTGGATTTGGAGGGAAGGGATGCAACGGAAGACCCACATAATAAGTGATTTTCTCAAAGTCATACCATTAATAGTTGGTAGCTCCTAGATGGGATGCTGGGCTTCTACCTACACTCAACTCTATGTTTCAAAAGGGGTAATATTTTAAACCCAAAGAATAAATATTTTATTGTGGAATTCAAGATTTCAGCAAAGTAGGAGCCATTTTACAGACATTAAAGCCCAATCTGCTTAAATGTGAGACAACCATGTTCCAGTTATCATTGCCATGTAACAAGTGATCCCCCACTTGGTGGCATAAAATGACAACCATTTTCTTGTGCTCACAGATTTTGTGGGTCAGAAAGAGCACATCGGGATGATTTGTTTTGCTCCATGGTATCTGGGGGCTCAGTTGGGAAGACTCAAAGGCTGGAAATGTGTCAGCCTCTGGAGCTGCATGATTGCTTGTTACATATCTGGCAATTGATGGCAATTATTGTCTGGGACCACAGCTGGGTCTGCTGGATGGAAACCTACACATGGCCCCTCTATGTTCTGCGTGGTTTTACTCACAGCTTTGTGGCTGGATTTCAAGAATGGGCATCCCAGAGAAAACCAGGAGGAAACCATGCTGTCTTGTATGATGAGCCTTGAAGTCACATGACATTATTCTCAAGCCCTTCCAGATTCAGTGAGAGGGAACACAAAGCCCACCTCCTGATGGGAGAAGTACCCAAATATTGTTGTGGCCATCTTTAGAAAATACAATGAGCCATACTAATTAATCTTACAGTAAGTGTTTGTCCTAGCATGGATCATAGGGGATTACTTGGCATTTCAACTATTGATGGAGCAACTTATGAAAGTGTAGGCATCTAAACCTTTACATCCCATCTTAGTAAATTTGCCTTTGGGGAGGAACTTCCACTACCAGCTTAGGTGAACAAAGGAATGCACTTCAGCGTATACAACCTGGGGCAGATTTTAGATCTAGTTTTTAGTTGTGTAATATGTGGGTTTATCCAATGTATTAATCCTGGATTGATTTGAATGATTGATTGTCTAGCAAGCTTTTTGTGGGCCTTTATTTATTTTTTCAAAAGATTTATTTATTTATTATTTGGGAGGTAGGGGCAGAGGGAGACAATTTCCAGCAGACTCTCCGCTGAGTGTGGAGCCTGACGTGGGCTCGATCTCACAACCCTGAGATCATGACTGAAATCAAGGGTTGGACACTTATCCAACTGAGCCACCCAGATGCCCTAAGGGCCTTTAAATTAAGGGAGGATTTCCTCATAGCAAAGGCCCCAGGATGTTGAAGCGAGGGTCAAAGAGGTCTAGCACTAGAAACTAGCTGACATTTGTTGAATACTAATAATGGGTAAGGGACTATGTAAATCTTCATGACAACTTAGAAAGTAGGAACTACTATTAATATTACCGTCATTCTACAGATAAGGAAATGAAGACACAGAAAGGTTGAGTAATGCCCATAGGTTCACCCGACCAAGTGAGTGGCAGAGCTGGGATTTGAACATGGGTCATCTTCTAGGCTATGGTAGAGCCCTACTTGCCTCAGATAAGGTTCTTTAACTGGGCTTAAGAACAAGAGGTGAGCAGTATTCCCCCAACACTGTGTTTTTCACTATCACATATCATGGAGAGAGGGGAGCAATTAGGCTTTGCAGCCAAGCCCACGCACCTCAATTTCAACACTGACCACTTTCCTAATTTACCATTGTCTGGGAAGCATTTGGGAAGAAGGAGTCTTGCCAAATATCTCTGAACTTTTGTTTCCGCTGAGCAGTACTGGGCTCTCGTCTCTCGCCTGATTCTCTTTTTGTTTGGAGAGCTTGGAACCCCAAGGAACAGCATCAGCAGCTGGTCATTTTGATAGAAGGATTCACTCCGTGTTCTTCCAGCCTTCCATCTGTGCTACCTCCCAGGATGCCAAAGCCTGGAGAAGCCCTCTGACAACACTCGGAGCAAGAGAATGAGGTGATTATGGGCTGCTGCTCTGAAAAAACGTGGGAGCTGTTGCTGGGGCCGCTCCCTGGGGCATCATCCATGTCTTGCTCTTGTGGGATGGGAACCAGAATGCCCCACTTCAAACAGACTCCATTAGCCCACACTTGCCAGAGAAAACTGAAGACGGTCATCCCAGGGTCAGCATGATTTTAATCAAGTTTGTCTGCTTCTGATGCCAAAGAACGATGTTTATTCTCACTGTAGTTTATCCACTGTGCTTAGGGCTCAGCCTGGCCTGACTTGCTACTGCCCTCTAATGGGCTGGGTGGGTCTTTCTATCTAATCCTGTAGGAATTTTAGAACAGAATCCAACTTGAGAAAAGAAATCCCTCAAATCTTTTTTTTTTCAGTTCTTTTCTTTTAATTGAGATATAATTGACATATAACATTATATTAGTTCCAGGTGTACAACATAATGATTCGATATATGCATTTATTGCAAAATGATCAACACGATACGTCTAGTTAACATCCATCATCACACATGGTTACAAGTTTTTTCTTTCTTGGAGAACTTTAAGATCCACTCTCTTAGCAACTTTCTTTTCTTTTTTTTTTTTTTTTAAAGATTTTATTTATTTATTCGACAGAGAGAGAGACAGCCAGCGAGAGAGGGAACACAAGCAGGCGGAGTGGGAGAGGAAGAAGCAGGCTCCTAGCGGAGGAGCCTGATGTGGGGCTCGATCCCACAACGCCGGGATCACGCCCTGAGCCAAAGGCAGACGCCCAACCACTGTGCCACCCAGGCGCCCCAAGGAAGTTTGCACCTTTTGACCACCCTCACCCATTTCGCCCCTCCTTACCCCCCACCTCTGGAAATCACCAATTCGTTTTCTTTATGAGCACAGGTGTTTTTGTTTTTTGTTGTTTTTGAGGTCCTACACATAAGTGAGATCATATGGTATTTGTCTTTCTCTGTTTGACTTATTTGTCTTAGCATAATGCCCTCAATTATTTTTGTGTGCTGCCTGTGTGTGTGTGTGGGGGGGGGTCTGTAGGAGGTTCATCAAGAGACAAAGAAAAGGAGCAAAGAAAAGAAAAGGACTGTTTCAGGTTCACACACTGTTGAGATGGTTGAGAGTGGGCCTCTTGGGGGTCTGGTTACCTCATCAGTAAAATGAGAAGGCCTGACCTCATGTTCTATAATTCAGCTCTTATCGTTTATAAATTTTAAGGCAGTTTTGGAAATAAATTTTCTTTCTCAAACTTTGAAAAATAAATTCCTAATTATAAACATTTATGCAGAGTAGGAAATACAGAACCAATAGATGAAAGAGAAGAGAATAAAGATCACCATTTATCCCATCACCCAATATTAACCATTTTTCACTGATTGTGGATTTTTTTTTTAAAGATTTTATTTATTTATTTGACAGAGATAGAGACAGCCAGCGAGAAAGGGAACACAAGCAGGGGGAGTGGGAGAGGAAGAAGCAGGCTCCCAGCGGAGGAGCCTGAGGTGGGGCTCGATCCCAGAATGCCTGGATCACGCCCTGAGCCCAAGAAGACGCTTAACCGCTGTGCCGCCCAGGCGCCCCTGATTGTGGATTTTTAAAATAAATGTTCTCTGTGTCTGTGTGTCTAAGTGCAGATTTTCCATTCTGCCTTTTGCCTTAAGATTACAGCATGAGGGGCGCCTGGGTGGCACAGCGGTTAAACGTCTGCCTTCGGCTCAGGGCGTGATCCCGGCGTTATGGGATCGAGCCCCACATCAGGCTCTTCCGCTAGGAGCCTGCTTCTTCCTCTCCCACTCCCCTGCTTGTGTTCCCTCTCTCGCTGGCTGTCTCTCTCTCTGTCAAATAAATAAATAAAATCTTAAAAAAAAAAAGATTACAGCATGAGATTTCCTTGTGTCAATTCAAACGATGATTTACAGTGGTTACTTAATACTTATTCATACGACTAAACATAATTTATTTTACCATCCCTTTTGCTTTGCATTTAGGTATTTTTTACTTTTAAATAAATAAATATTTAAGTTATAAATAACTTAAAAGAACGTACATCCTTGTACGTGCATCTTTTTGTTTGGTCGATATTGATGATGCGAGTATTATTATAATGGCTGGTGAATTTTGACATCTTCACCTTGGACTGTATTTTGGAGTGAATTGCACTGTCACTAACTGCATATCTAACTAGATTTTTAGTTGTAAGCAATAGCTCATTTTGAACAGTTTAAGGAGTAAAGGAATCCACTAACAGTTATTAGATCTAATGATCAGAAATATCCTGGGTCATCAGAATTAGTCTTGGAGGCTATCCAGCTAGGGACAAGGAGAGGTTACTCCAAGTAATACTTCATTGCACCTGCCCACTTTGTCCAGATATGAAGCTTATGCTGGTGGTACTGGGTAGTGAATGCCAGCCTGCCTACTACTGCTGCTCTCTTCTCATACCAGTGGGGGATACCTGGCTGTATCACTGTACCACATGTTTATTACCTAGATGACAGATCATGAGAAAAGGAGATTCAGGCTCCTCCTATAGGAGATTAATTGAGCATTGGAGAAGTAGTCAAATGAAGTTGGGCAGCCAAACCATGCTAAAGACCACAATATAAACATTAAAAGGACACTAGTTTATTAGAAAAAAAAAATCCTTATGTATGGCTATTGTACACTTCCTTTTTTAAAAATTATGTTCAGTTAGCCACTGTATAGGACATCATTCGTTTTTGATGTCGTGTTCAATAATTCATTAGTTGCATATAACACCCAGTGCTCATCACAACATGTGCCATCCTTTGTAGCCATCATCCAGTTACCCCCTCCCCCCACCCCCTCCCCTCTGAAACCCCCAGTTTGTTTCCTGGGGTCCATAGTCTCTCATGGTTCATCTCCCTCTCTGATCTCTCCCCCTTCAGATTTCCCTCCCTCCCCCTATGATCCTCCATGCTATTGCTTATGTGCCACATATGAGTGAAACCATATGATAATTGTCTTTATCTGCTTGACTTACTTCACTTAACATAATCCCCTCCAGTTCCATCCATGTCGATGCAAATGGTGGGTATCATCCTTTCTGATGGCTGAGTAATATTCCATTGTGTATATGTATCACATCTTCTTTATTCATTCATCTGGTGAAAGACATCTTGGCTCCTTCCACAGTTTGGCTATTGTGCACAATGCTGCTATGAACATTGGGGTTCTTCTTTTCACTACATCTGTATCTTTGGGGTAAATACCCAGTCGTGTAATTGCTAGGTCATAGGGTAGCTCTATTTTTAACATCTTGAGGAACCTCCATACTGTTTTCCAGTGGCTGTACCAACTTGCATTCCCACCAACAGTGTAAGAGGGTTCCCCTTTCTCCACATCCTCTCCAGCATTTGTTGTTTCCTGTTTTGTTAATATTTCCCATTCTAACTCTCACCAATACTTGTTATTATCTGTGTTTTGATTATAGCCATCCTGGTGCATATGAAGTGATATTTTATTGTGGTTTTTATTTTTATTTTCCTGTTGGCTAATGCTGTTAAGCTCCTGTTAATGTGCTTATTGGCCATTTGTATATCTTCTCTGGAGAAACTATACTCAGATCATCTTGAAATGAGGTGGTCTTTTTAAACTGACGTGTGTGTATTTTACATGCTGATTATTTCCCTGAAGTAAAATTTCTGGATGAAAACATCTAAACATTTTTAAAGTTCCTAATACTTATTACCATTTTTTTCCTAGAAAAGTTGTATAAACATACCTCCATCTTTAGCAGTGGTTCTCAACCAAGGGTGTGATTTTGTCCCCTTGAGGACATTTTGCAAAGCCTGGAGACATTTTTGGTTGTCCCAACTCAGGGAAGGAAGCTGTTACTGGAATGTCCCGTGGGCAGAGGCCAAGGTTGCTTCTAATTATTCTGCAATGCACAGCTCAGCCCTCTTCCCTCCACCCAAGACAAAATTATTTGGCCTCAAATGTCACTAGTACTGATGGTGAGAAACATTGATCTTTGGTTTATGAGGGTGTCTGTCTCAATATAGGATTGTTTCCCCCCATCAATTCTTGGTTTTAGAATTATGTTAATCATGCCTGGCCAATGATAAACCATTGTACTTTTTAATTCTTCCCGTTGGGATCAGTATGTCTTCTTTCAGTAAAAACGGAAGTGTGATATATTTAATTTACTCCCACAGCTATTTGTTACTTAATGCTAGACCCAGAGGAGTTTAAAGAAAACCAACAAGACTTTAACTCAAAGGATGCAAAGCGGACTATTATTTAGTATTATTTTTGGTACCTCTTATGTGTTATGGACACACGCATTTCCACTTATCACAGCACGCTGTGAAGTAGTTATCGTATTAGTTAGGTTGAAGTTCACTTGTGAACTTACAGTGGTGTAATAGAGACTCCAGCGGCGGCTTAAAAATGAAAGACATTAATTTCTTTTTCATATGAAAGTTTGTAGAGGGCAGTCGAGGGCAGGAATGGTAGCTCAGCTGAATGAAGCTTTGAAGTGCCCAGGTTCCTGCCGGCTTGCCGCTACCCTACTCCTAGAGTGTCCGAGCTGGTGGCTGGATCTCCAGCAGCACATTCACATTCAGGCAGCAATGGAGGAAAGCGGTGATAAAAAAGGAGCGGGAGAGTATGCCAGTTTCATTTTAAGGAAGATTCCTAGAAGCTGTCACGCAATACATTCTTTTATTTTCGTAGGCAGAGCTTAGTCACCCTGCCACACCTAAGCGCAGGGAGGGCTGGCTTTCTGCGACACCATACCTACATCCCAAGACTTCTATTACTGTGGGAAAAAATGGGCAACAGAGACAGGGAGACAACAGCCATCTGTGCCCAATTTTTGCCCCCCTTTTACAGATAAGGACATAGACATTAAATGTCATAAGCCACATAGATTAAAAATGTGAGACCTGAGATTTGCCCCTACTCTGCCTGATAACAAAATTCATGGTTTTTTCCTCCTGGTATATCACATCACCTTTCACTTAAAGTTTTAATGAGGTACCAAGACACGAATCAATTATAAAACAAGGCAGATATTTGTTAAGTGTTAGGATATGTGGCAGAGAGCAGTGGTCCCCCTCCAGCAGTAGGCTGTGGTTTTAAAAGCTCCCATGTGCCGACCTCACACCAGAGCTGTGACTCCGCCCTTTGGAGAGAACACACAAGGATCTGTGTGGCAGAGGCCCCTGACTTGGGAAGGAAGTTGGGCAGCTCATCAAAAAAGTTTGGTTAAATCTGGGAATCATAGAGGATAATGCATACTTTAAACGTTTAACATTTTAATTTAAAAAATTATTATGGAAAATTTCAAACATACACAAAGTAATTAGACTAGTGTATCATACCCTCATTATACTATTCAATAACACCAACGTTTTGCCACTCCTGCTTTATTTATAATTTCATTTTCTGCCCATTGCCCACTTGAGTTTTAAAGTTCCATTTTCTTTAAAGTAAAATTTACTTACATTAAAATACACAAATCTTAACTATGCAATTTTGACAAATGGATACAGGTGTGTGAAACATAATCCTATCAAGATATGGAGCATTTCCATTGCCCTGGAAAGTTTCCTGAGTTCTGTCACTATGGATTAGTTTTGTGTGCTAGAATGTTATATAAATGAAATCATACAGTATGTATTCTTCTGTGTTTGGCTTTACTTGGTATCATGTCTGTGAGATTCACCCATGTTGTTGCATTCGTTCCTTTTACTGTTGAGTATTATTTCAGGTAGGAATATATCACAATTTGCTTATTCATTCTCCTCTTGATGGACATTTAGTTTTCCAGGTTGGGTTATCATGACAAATACTGCTAAGAACATTTTTGCCTGTTTTTTTTTTTTTTGGACATATGTTTCCATTTCTCTTAGGTTTATACCCAGGAGTGAATTTACTAGGTCAAAGGGTTAGTGTATTAAACATTTTATTTTAACTTAAAACATATAAAAGTATATTCTTTTGCCAACCTTTTGATGTAGGGCCAAGTCCTTTCTTTTAAGTATGCGTCCACTGATTGGAATTGCTAGCCTTTCTCATATAAATCACATCCATATAATGCATCAACTACAATATATAGGTTTTATTTCTTTAAAGGGGAATGAGAACTTAAAGACATTTAAAAACAATCTGAACGCTGAATCCTTTTGGATTTTCAAAAGCCCTGCAACAATCTTTTACCGTTGTCTCGTCCACGTCTAATTTAACTGAAGTAATTTTTGTCTATTTGCTTTTATTGAGTCTTTCCAAAGCATTCACCTGTTTTCATTATAATATTTTTTTCTTTTGATGCCAAGATTTTATTGGTTTATATAATTTCAAATTCAATTGCATAATTATAATAATAAAAACAATCGACATAAACAGGTTTGGGAACAACACGATGCCTTCTCCTAAGAAATGAAAGGGTACATAGCAGAGAGGAGCTTTATGCTTGGTAGTAGATGTTCAGTAAGCATACTCACTGATTTGCAGTCAGTAGGTTTTATAGAGAGAACAAAGAGGGCCAGTTTCCTCTGGTTACTATTGCTGGGTAATGACTCCAAAACTTAGCAACTTAGAGCAACAATTTCATTGTGCTCATGGATTCTGCAGGTTATGAATTCATATAGGGCACGGTGTAAAAAACTTGTATCTGTTTCAGGGTGTGCAGAGTCTCAGCTGGGAAGTTTTGATGGGTGGATGTGACAGTGGCTGGGGACTGGAATCATCGGAGGGTCTCTTTATTTACACGTCCAGCAACTGATGAGAGCTATTGGCAGGGATGTCGGCTGGAGCTGTTTGCTGAAGCCTCCCTGCTTGGGCTTCCTCGCGGCACAGAGATCTTCTTACTTGGCAACTCAGCTTCGACGGAGAGTGTCCCAGTGAATTTGCAGAGTATGCATTTTTAAACCTAGTGTACAGTTACTTCTGTTTATTTCAAATAGATGATATTGAACATCTTTTTATGGACTTTTTGCCGTCCATTTATCTTTTTTGGTGAAGTGACTGTTCCAGTCTTTTACCCATTTTTGAAATAGGTGGTTTTTTTGTTTTCTTTTGTTTTCTTTTGTTTTTTTTGCTTGCTTGTTTGTTTCTTACTGTAGGGTCTAGAGAGTTTTTATGTATTCTGCATACAAGTCCTTTGAATTTTGCAGATATGATTTGCAGTGTTCTGCTCCCCCCATCCCCTGTCTGTGGGCTTGTCTTTTTATCCTCTTAATATTAAGGATCTTTTGCCAAGCAAACATTTTTAATTTTGGTGAAGTCCAATTGATTACAGTCTTCTTTTTTGGATTGTGCCTTTGATGTTATATCTAAAAATTTTGTTTGTAATCTTAGGTCACAAATATTTTCTCCAGTTTTCTTCTAAAACTTTTATAATTTTACATATTGATCTATGATTCCTTTTGAGTGAATTTTTACATTTTAAGTGAATTTTACATTTTAAGTGAATTTTACGTAATGTGTGACATTTAAGTTGAAGTTCTTGTATTTTGCCTATGATTGCCTAATTGCTCAAGTACCATTTTGTGAAAAGACCACCCCCTTTCCATTGATTTCTTATTGCATCTTTGTCTAAATTCAGTTTGCCATCCTTGTGTGGGCCTATTTCTGAAACTTGTATTCTGTTTCATTGATTTATGTGTCTATGCTTCTTCTGACATCACGTTATCTTTATTGCTATAGCTATGGTAAGTCTTAAAACCAGGTATACTTTAAAGACATCATTTTAGTTACTTTGTCTTTCTGTATAAACTTTAGATTTACCTCGTCTATCTCTACAAAGAATACTGCCAGGATTTTTGACAGAAATTGTGTTAAACCTGTAGATTGCTTTGAGAAGAATTGATGTCTTCACTAAGTGAAGTCTTCACAGTGCATTAATATGGTATGTTTCTCCATTGATTTAGATCTTCTTTAATTTCTTTCATTAGAGTTGTATAGTTTTAAGCACATAGATCCCATACATATTGTGTTAGATTTATACCTAACTCTTTCTCTCTTTCTTTCTCTTTTCTCCCCAGCAATTATAGATGGTATTGTGGTTTAAATTTCACTTTCTATTACTAGTATATAGAAATTATTTATTTATTTTTGCATGTTGGCCTTAAATCCTGTGCTTTGCTAAGGCCACTTATTATGGCGAGAACTTTTTTGTGGGGCACCCGAGTGGCTTAGGTGGTTGAGTAGCCAACTCTTGGTTTTAGCTTAGGTCATGATCTCATGGGTTGTGAGCTCAAGCCCTATGTCAGGCTCTGTGCTCAGCAGGGAATCTGCTTGAAGATTTTCTCCCTTTGCCCCTACCCCTACTTGCAAGTGCACCCTCTCTCTCTGAAATAAATAAGTAAATTTTTTTAAAAAAGAACTTTTTTTGTAGATTCTTTTGTATTTTTTACATAGACAGTCATGTCATCTGCAAATAAGGACAGTTTTCTTTCTTCTTTTCCAAACTGTATGGTTTTTATTTCCTTTTCTTGCCTTATTGCACTGGCTAGGATTTCCAGTAGTATGCTGAATCAGAGTAATGAAAGCAGAAAAATCCTTGTTTGTTTCTGAGATTAAGTGGAAGCATTCAGTTTTTACCATTAAGTAAATGTTAGCTATAGGTATATTACATCACTTTTAATATTCTAGTGTATTTAGCCAATGCCTCTATTGGGCATTTGGTTTATTTATTTATTTATTTATTTATTTATTTATTTATTTATATTATAAACAAGGTTTCAATAAATGTTCTTATAGCAAAAGCTTTATGCACATCATAGCTACATACCCCTAAATGTCCACATTCTTTACTTTCCTCTTTTTATTATGAATGAAAGATCCCTGCTCTCATCCAAGGCCACTGTCCTTTGGTTTCCATCCCATCTGGCCTATAATTGTCTCTTCTCCTTTCTTCACTGTCAGTTTCTCTCTGACTCCTTGATCATTCTCATCAGCATACAAACATGCTCTAGTATGTAATATTAAATAATATTCCTTACTTGTCTCTACATCATCCTCCAGCTGCTGCCTCCTCTCTCTGTCCCCTTTCATGGGCTTCCTGAAGGAGTTTCCCTTTGTCACTGCCACCATTTCCTCATTTCATATTCTCTGTTCAGCCAATTCCATTCAGCTTCTGTTCTCATCTCTCTCCTGTGACTATATTTGTCAAGGTCAGCAATGACCCTTATGTTGCTAATCCTGCAGTCACTTTTTCTTATTTTGATTGTCATCCATGTGACTTCATGATACCACACTTCTGTTTCCTTCCATCTCACTGGCTGCTCCATGATAAACCTGCTAATTTATCCTTCCACCGGCCATGGCATCCAGATTCTGTTAGTTTAGTACAATGAACTTGGAAGTTTTTAATTTGTTTCTATTCTACAGAACAGTTTAAATAGCAAAGACATTTCCAATTACCTGAAGGTTTGAAAGAACTTGTCTCTAACACTACCTGGATCAGCATATTTTTGGGAGATGATTCTTAGTTAACACAGTCAGCTTATTCCACAGCTATTGACTTATTGACATTTTTCTCTTTTTCTTTTGCCTGATTCTTCCCTCCTTGTTGGATAGTGATGTAAAGCATGGACAGCTAGCTTAGAAGATTTTTATGTATTTAATGGACCCTGTTCTTTTCATTCTAATTTATTTCATTTATTTCAGTTAGGTCTAGAGGATGTTGTTCTATAAGGAGAATGAGGATGTTTGCAATGTTAAGCAGTGAATCTGTCCCGCACAGACTGTAGGATTAAGGGAAATAAAAGAAAGTTGAAGTATCTCTGTGGTCTTCCACTCTCCTTTTCCACTTTGCACATGTTGCATAATGTGTGAAACTCTGCTGCTTTGCCTGGACAGTGAGGTCTCTGGGATCTCACCAATCCAACAGGAGATTCTGCATCAGGTTCAGTCTCCCATAGGATCCTTGGCTTCTTCCTCTCCACCAGCTGGCTGAGCTATGACTTCCCAAGGTCCATAGGTGTTGGGCAGTTGGCTTTCCCGGATAACTCTTTTTTTGAACTGTTGGCACCCAAATCCAGATTGATGCCCAAGTAGTATTTCCCCTAGAATGCAAATCCACACTACATCTCCAGCAGAGAGCCCTGGCCCTGGAACCCATCTCGTGGGGATAATGCTGATCTTTTCTATTGAGTTTCACCAGTGGTATGACCTAAATTGTGTCTCTCCACATTTCATATGTGGAAGTCCTAATTGTGGGAACCTCAGAATGTGATCATGTTGGGAGATAAGATCTTTAAAGAGATTGTTAGGGTAGATGTCTTAAATCCAATATGACTAGTGTCTTAATAAGAAAAGGAAATTTAATTTGGACACACAGAGAGACACCAGGGGTGCTCACACAGAGAGAAAGACCATATGTGTACATAGGGAAAAGCAAGGTAGAGAGGCCTCAGAAGAAACCAAACCCGCTGACACCTTGATCTTGGACTTCTAGCCTGCAGAACTGTGAGAAATAAATTTCTGTTGTGTAAGCCACCCGGTCTATGGTATTTTGTTATGGCAGCTGAGCAGAGTAAGACACCAAGAAAGTCTGGTTTTTGGTCCATGATATGGGGTGTGTGGCATTTATTTTAAGCCTAGTGCCTGATGGGCAGGTGGTATCTGGAATGGACCTGATTTGTCATTCCCACAGTGACAAAACAAAACCACTACTGCGTATCAAGAGACGTCAGTAGAAGATGTCAAGAGTGTGACTGTAGAAGGAGTTGCTGAAGCAGGAGGATCGACTACACTAACTAGTGCTTTAGGGACGCTAGTCCCAAAGGTCTCATCGTATTTGATTTATAGATAAGAAAACTAAAGCTCAGAGAAGTTAAGCAGATTGCCTAAGTTTTATGCTGAGTGTTAGAACCAAGACCAGAACCATTACAATATGGTCCTAACTATGAAGATGCTTTACTGACCACCCTCAAAAAGATAACATATCCATGCTGGGAAAGGTCTGGTAGCTGGGTGGGATCTGTAAAGATCCTGGTGGCCAATGGGTACGTGTTCTTCAAGACTAAGAGATGATATAGGTCGGGTCCCAACATGAACTAGACGAGGAAGGATATTTTATTTCCCAGAAGACTATGGTCATGAACCACTGTGTAGTGAGTAGTGTGGGAGTGTCAGTCGCTGACCAAGGCATGAGTTGATTCCTTAAGAGGAGAAAGAACTTCATGACTGAGAATTTCTATTTAAGGGAGTTTTAAGGACAGTCATCTGGACGAGAATGGGGGCTAAATACACCATTTTACTTAGAGTGTGTGTTATTGGAATCGCTTAGGATGTGGGGAGATAGCATTTTTGAAAGTCTCACTTTCCCAAAATGCTTCCTGGTGTTTCCCCTGGTTGGTGATACTTGTCAGGGCATGTGGCACTTGACTGTCCCCAAATATTTCTGGGAATGCCTGGGTGCGGAAGGTGTTGCTGGGTGTGGACTTTGGGTTGCTGCCCTCTCTGATTTGTGTCACCTAAACTGTTGGTTTCCAGACCTGATTGTTGCACTGGAGTCATTAGGACAAGTTGGAAAACAAATTTGTGGGCTCTACTCCTGACCACCTGAATTAGCCTGTCCTGAATATAGCTCAGGGATCTGATGTTTGTTGTTATTGTTTCTAAAAACAGTTTAAAAACATACAAAAAGCTTGTACATATTAAAAGTGCATAATTGAACAAGTGTTGAAACTATGACCACAATCAATCACCATCACCTCAATATTGATCGCTACCTGTTAAACTGTTGTTTAGGTTACCCAACCTGTGATGTTTCGTTACATCTGCTTTAGCAAACTAGGCCCCCCAAACTTCACCGTGCCCTTTAGAATCCCTCGCTCTTGCCCCATCCCAACCCCAGGAAACCAATGATCTACTTTCTGTCACTGCAGATTAATTGGCATTTCCTAGACATTTATGTAAATGGAAGACTTTTTAAAAGTAATCTCTATGCCCAGCATGGGGCTCAAACTTAGAACCCCAAGATCAAGAGTCACATGCTCTACTGACTGAGCCAGCCTGGTGCCCCGAAATTTATGTAAAAGGAATCATACAGTACGTACTCTTTTTTTGGTCTGGCTTCTTCCACTCAACATAATTATTTTGAAATTCGTTCCTGTCATGTTGTTGTGTGATTAGATCATTCCTTTTTACTGCTGATTAGTATGCCATGGATTGGCTGTACAGCGATTTATTTATCCACTCACCTGTTGATGGACATTTGTGTTGTTTTCAGTTTGGAGGTATGACAAATGAAGTTGTTACAAACATTCATGTTCAAGTCTCTGTGTGGACATGTATTTGCATTTCTAGGTAAATACCTAGAATAGAGGGGCTGGGTCATATGAAAGGTATATGTTTAATTTTTTTAAACTACCAAACTACTTCCCAAGGTGGGTATACCATTTTACATCCCCCCAACTGTGTGTGACAGCCCCAGCTGCTTCACATTCTTGCAGGATCTGAGTCTTTCACTAATTCCCCAATGACTGTGAAGTAACAGGCCTTGTACCAGCCTGAGACTGTCCTTTGGGCACTGCAGAACCAGGCAATGCTTCCGAGGACCCCGATCAGCCGGGTAGAAGTGGGAAGTAGGGAGGGTTTGGGCCTGGAACGAAGTTCCTCTGTCTGAGAGATGATGAAATATCACACACATGAGCTGTAAGCTAATCCAAGATCCTGCTATTTTCTTCTAGAACACTCCTAACATCTATGCCAGTTGAAATCTTGATATGAAAAACATCAAAGCCTACCTGAAATTCAATCTTTCTTCTTTCTCAGGAACTTCTTATCACTTGGCACCACTTTTATATGATGCCATAAGAACAATAGAGGGTTTGGAGTTAAGTACATGTGACTTTTAAATATTATGTAATTTCTTATACCTATTTTCTTATCTTCAAAACCAGTGAAAGAATGCAGCCCTTGGGGTTGCAGGTGAAGCCTCCAGGACCTGGCTCATGACAGGCATCCCGCGAATGCCATCTCCGCCCTGCCCTTAGCATTCTACTCTGTAGTCAGACATTCATGCACTTGGCTTCTTTCCCCTCAAGGGCAAGAAATGAGCTCACCCAACTTTATTACCTAGACAGGACTTTGTGCTCCGGCGGCATGTGCTCCATAAACCTGTGCTGGCTAGTGGCATATATCCGAGGACACTGACTGATCCTTCTCTCTGGGCTAGGACAGTTTGGGTTATATCCCTTTGGGGACCCTTAGACTCTTGAGTGGGGATCTGCCGTCCTGGGAGCCCCCGTCTGGTGACTTTGGCCCTAATTCAGAGGCTTTGCTGAGTTTTCCTTTTTCTTTTTTCCCCCATTCAATCAACAAGTATTTTTGTCTGTCTAATATATGCTTGGTGGTGTGCAAGGCACTGGAGATCTGGTGTAAGGGGCCCTGGAGCTGTGGTCCAATGCAGGAGACAGACCACCAACCCGCACAGAAGCGGAGGTTGAACTTCAGCTGTTAACAGGTGATAGGCACCGCAGAGAAGGGTCCCCAGTGCTTGGAAAGCCTCCTGGAGATTTGCACTAGTCAGTGGCGAGAGAAGCAGGGCGGCTACTAGCACAAGGCAGGCAAGGCGCCCAGGGGGCAGCATCTACGGAGGGCTCACTCTCAAGTCTGGGGCTTTAGCGGCCTCAGCTCCAGCGGCTTCTCTTTTACATCTAGTTGGAAATAAAGGGCACAGAAAAGCTTGCTGATTTCTTTTTTTAAAGATTTTATTTATTTGTTCATGAGAGACAGAGAGAGAGAGAGAGAGAGAGAGACAGAGGCAGAGGGAGAAGCAGACTCCCCGCAGAGCAGGGAGCACGATGTGGGGCTCGATCCCAGGACCCTGAGATCACGACCTGAGCCAAAGGCGGACGCTTAACCGACTGAGCCACCCAGGCGCCCTGATTTTTTTTCGTGAGCAAAATGTTATGAAAAGAATGGGATTTGAGAAAAGTCGTTCTTAATCCAAGAAGGCACCTGCCTCCCAGAGGCTCACAGAACTAGGCTGAGGTGCAGTTGAGCCCTACCTTTAATAGTCATGAAGCTTTTTTGTTGAGTTTTTGGAAGATATTGATTTAAAAAATAAGTTTTTAGCAAATAGAAAGATGCAAGCTTATTTTGACCACACAGCTCGCTCCACATTTCTCAACCTACCGAAAGTGTAAGAACTCTAGTCTCTATTTTGAATATGAATCAGGTGTGATGACTCACCGTGTTGATTCCCACTTCTGAGTGGCTCTCGTAACTGGGAAAGACTTTCATAGACAGCATTTGTTGGTAGTGCCAGGATGGACCTTATGTTGGAATAAGCCAGGTTTTTGAGAATAAAAACAGAGTCGTGAAGCTTTGCTCTCTGCTTCAGCGTGCCTTTGTAGCCCCTGAAACTCGAGGAAAAGAAAAGAAAAAAGCTTATACACCAGCGTCCAAGCAGGGGGTGCAGCCTTCAGCCTCCCTAGCTTCCGCCAGGGTCTTTGGCCTACATTACCACCCTGTTGGCTCCTGGCCCCGCTTCAGGGCACAAGCATATTTTATGCAAAAATCACTCTCTCGAGGGGGTCCAGGTGTGATCCCTGCACAGGCGGGTCAGTGCCCTCAGGGGCCTGGCTCTACAAGGGCTCGTGGGATTTCTTTCAGGAGCAAGGGGATGGGAAAGGAGAGACTGAAGCTGGAGGCAGCCTTCTGTAAATGTGTTAATGTGAACGGATAGGACAGTTTAAACCGGGGC
Source organism: Ursus maritimus (assembly GCF_017311325.1). Lineage (NCBI taxonomy): Eukaryota > Metazoa > Chordata > Mammalia > Carnivora > Ursidae > Ursus > Ursus maritimus. Next base: position 946,418 of record NW_024426008.1, read on the forward strand.
ACAGCTTCTCTGAGCCAGAAACTGTGAGAATGACAGAGAGGTGAGTCAAGTGGGCTGTGACGGGGCACGTCAGCAAAGTGGACACCCTGCAGAGGCGAGGCCTGCGCTGAAGTTGAGGGGCTGGTTCCGTCCTTGGATTTTGCCAGCAGACATTGCAGTGCACAGCACCCCCAGTCCGACCCCTTCCCTGGGCTCAAGGAGGTGGGTGGGGAGAGGTCTGTTCCTGACAACCAGAAGACCCCAGGTGAGCCCAAGCTCAGGGCTGGGCTGTGTTGGAGAGTGTTAAAAGGCACAGTGTTTCTCGAAAATCCTTTTAAAACCGGATAGTGACTATTTTGCTGTGTGCCTGGGCATGTGTGTGTGTGTGTGGGGGGGTACAGTCTATACATTACCTCATGTAATTGTTACAACAACTCTGTGATGTAAGCAACACAGCTTTCAATTCCTTTCCTCCTTTTACAGAAGAGAACAGAAAATTCCAGCACCTTGCTCGAGTTCCAAAGCCACACCCAAACCTGTGGCTTTAACTCCCCATTTGGAACGTTCTCCTTCCCAGCGTGAGTCCCCCAGATGCTCTGTACCGCAGTCCTTAGTCCTGGCGTAGGCAAGCCAACCCTCTAGTTTCACTTCCCCCCCTTCAGGAGGCAGAGGTGCTGAGTGAGGGGCCTGGGGGGAGTGCAGGCCCCCGGTGGCGCCCGGAGCCACCACACGAGGGCAGTGTGCCTCCGTCTAGCGCTCCCATGGGGTCCCCCTCAGACAGTCTGCCCTTTTCTCTGCAAGGCTGGGAAGTACTGGCATGGGTCTGAGTCATCCGTACACCTTGCAGAAATTTGAAAAAATGGGAGGTTGGATAACGAGGGCCTCCCCCGTAAATGGGAGAGCAGCATCTTATATCTTTTATGATCATGCCCTCTGTTTGCTTTTATTGATCTGGCTGCGGTCAGTCTGTCCAGGGTCCCATGGAGATGGCTGGCCTCAGCCTCTGCTGAAAGGGGGACTAGGCTCAGACCTTGACTGGACAATGTTTCAAAGTAACACTTCCTTGGGACACTAGTCAGTGTGATCAGCCTGGCGGGGGAGAGGGGAGAGGCGGCGGGAAGAAACGTTCATGGTTGTTATGGAAAATGTGGTCCTTTGCCCTACAAGGAGCAATATCAGAGGTCAGCAGCCACTAGATAGACTGCAGCGCCCCCTGGGCCTGGCGGGCTTTGTCCGAGGACTGGCAAAGGACACGTTTTCCCAGGTCCACTCTGCACCGGGCTTGATGAGAAAGACACAGGCGTAGGCCACTGGTCAGTTTTTGTAGCTTATCTTTTCACTAAGAGTGATGTTGGGATTTCCTTCAGTGTCCCGAACCCATGCAAACAGAATGCCATCCCTATGAATCTGAAGGGGACTTTGGCAGTGACCTCCCCGCCTCTTTGGGAAGGGGTGACAGCAGGGCCCCACTCTGGCGGCCACCCCACTGAGGGGCTGCTCATACCCCGCGGGGAGAATCGGCTGCAGCTTTCAACTTAAAAGAACCTTGTTCTTCTCTGGCTTCTGTCGGTCGGAGCTCTGGCAGGGAGGGCCTCCTCTCTGCGAGCTGGGGGGCCAGCGGCTGACGAAGATGACCTGCAGGCCTTATCAGCACTTATCTTTCAGTAAAGCCCTCAGAGGCCAAGCTTTGTGTGTGTCTGGCCTTCTGACAGCCTAGGAGGGCAGAGCCAGGCTTTTGTTCCTTGTTCTTCCCTGGCTGTTGCAAACTTTGCTGTCGGCAAAAATCTATCCCGTGGCTTCGTTGCACAGGCTTCGAATATGGACACCTTTTCTTTCTGAAAAGTTTTTCTTATTATAGAGTTAATACACATGTTATATTTTAACCTATTATTTTGGAATAATTTGGGGCTTATAAAAAAGTGGAAAAATTATACAAAGAGTTCCCATTTACTTTTCGCTCAAATCCCCTCAATAATAGCATCAGAGAGTGACTTGCAGACGTGATGCCCCTTGGCCTCTCAACGCTTCGGTCTGAAGTGCCTAGAAACATGGCCACAGTCTAAGGATCAAATCGGGACATGAACGCAATGCACTAGCTAGTATTTCATCTCGGACCCCATTCCCATTTGCCCCATTGGCCGCCGACATCCTTTCTGAGGTCACACCTTGGGTTAGCTATTGCATCTCTAATCTGGAACAGTTCCTCTTTCTGACTTTGTCTTTTATGACCTAGACATTTTTGAAGAATATAGGCCAGTTATTTTGTAAGAAGTCCCTGAATTCGGGCTTGTCTGGCGTTCTCTCGTGATACAGGGCAGAACCCCACAGAGGTGGCGCTGGGCTCCTCCCAGGACATCCTGTCAGGCGGCAGATACTGTGCTTTTGTACCATTACTGGGGCCATTACTTTTATCACTTAAGTGGTGTCTGCCAGGTTTCTCTAATGTCAAGTTATAGTTTTCCCCTTCATAGTTGGTGTCTTGTGACAATCCCGCCTCTTACATGCATTATACAGTTTAGATAACTTGAAAAGTATAGTCAAAGAGAAGGGCAAAAACTCCCAGCTCCCCACCCAGAGATCACTGCTGCTTTCATACAGGCTATGTATTTGGCTTACTTTCACTGGAGTCTCTGTTCTCTTTTGCTGCTAACCCTCAACCCCAGCTGGAAATGGTGTGCTCCTGTGGCTGATAGGCTCATGTGGCCTGTCCCGCCATTCTCCTGGGGGCACTGTGGACAGAAGTGTGATTCTGATGGAACTTTTAGGTCTCGCGCTGGGAAGAGGGAGATGTTTTAAGTAAGAGAAGCCTTTTAGCCCCTTAAACTCAGAACCCTGGAGCCTCCTTCCAGGTGAAGAGGAGAATGAAGGTAGCCACTCAGAAATATGGGCTTTTATTACTTGTGGAGGACAGACAGAAGGGCCTTGGGCCCTGGAATGCCACCAGGAGCTCAAAACTTCCCTCACATGCCCCTGGAAGGACCTGAGAGGCAAGAGAGGGAGGTGGCCAATAGCAGGTGAGCACTAAGCCAGCTAGCCCACTGGAAGGTTGGAGCAGTCCCATGGGAAAATTCAGGGAAACTCACAACTCAGAATTAGCCAACCCAAGGCACAAAGGAGTCGGGGGATTGACACACCAAACTTGAGAGTAACTGACCCAGGGCTATTAGTGGGGGTGGCAGGGATGTGTTAAATCCTCAAGCCTTCCTGCCTGTTGCAGGCACATGGCAGAGTGACTGCTGAGGCTCTAGGGGGAAAGTCTCTGGGCCAGAGTTGCAGATACCAGCCGCGGGAAGCCAGAGAGTCGGGGAATGTGGGACACTGAGACATACTTCAGCAGCAAGTTCAGTGGGCTCTACACCCAATGCGTATTCCTGTCCATTCATTTCTCTTTAGTTCAACTGCTACTGAGGCCACTCTCCTAGCCCAGCCGCTGTCCCTGCCCACCTTCCGATGGCAGCAGCTTCCTGATGGGTCTCACTCCCCAATGATCCCTTCTCCACATAGTAGCCAAAATGATTCTTTAAAAATATGATTCAGACTAGCCAGTCCCTTGCTTGAAACCCTCCACCAGCTCTCCATGGGCTTGGGGTGGATTCCAGTGCTTTGCCCTCATCTTTGGCTCTTGCATGATCTGGCGGCCTATGACTGTGCTTTCCATGCAAGAAGCTTGGAGTGTTTGCATATCACTGGTCAGAGAAGGAAAGGAAATACAATTTTACTGAGCATGTCTCCGAGTGCCAGTCCCTGAGCTATGTTTTCACAGATTTATTTAGTCTGTTCTCCTCCATACCTCCTTCATTCACCCCCATCCAGGGCATTGGCCTATTTATGTTTCTGGGACCTACTAAGCTCATCCCCACCTCAGGGTCTTTGTACCTGCTTACTGTTCTGCCTGGAGGTCTCCTGCCTCAGATTTGGCCCAACTGCTGCTGCTTGGTGGTCAGGTCTCAGCTCAGAGGTTAGCAAACCTAGCAGAGCTTCCCCCAGAGGGGGCCATGTTACAGTGACGGGTCAGGAACACGGGCTGGGTAGAGATGTGAGTATAAAGAGAGGTGAAGGGGCAGGGTCATGAAACTCAAGCCCGTGTGGAGTACACAGTAGGCTCAGGGCGGTGGGGAGGTGGAAGGGTGCTCAGCTGCTGTGGGATGACTGGGGGAGAGGCCAGGGAGCCCTGCTTGGTTCACGGTGGTGCTGTGGGTGGTTGGCCCAAGTGCTTGGGAAAATTTCAGGAGACATGAAAATAGAGGGACAAAGAGCCGGACCTCATGGGGTCATGGACACTGATAATGAACGGAAGGAAGATGGTTATTCACAAAAGAGTGCAAAGATCTTGAGGCAGATAAAAACCGTTTTTGATCAACATTAGTCAGACTGGTCAGATTAGCAGAAAACTTGTTAGCTTCCATGGAGTGAATTTTGGCCAGATTAACTTTGAGGGTATCTTGAATGAAGGAAGCCCTCCAGGTCTTGGGGCACTAAGAACAGGCCCCAGTGGGTTCCCTAATGAAGATAGGTGGGCCGATTATTCAGGGAGCAGCTGGGGCCCAGCAGTTGGAAATAGGAGTAGACAGCTTCTCTCATGATTTAGGTGGGAGTGAAAACAGCGGGGGGCAAGGGAAGGGGTAGAAGAGCCCCCCAAAGCACATCTTCAATTTTCCAGCAACTTTACATTTCAGGGAACTAGGCTACCAGTCAGCCAATGTGCACCTGTGTGCTGGGGACAATCCCCTGTTCTAATGCTGTGTTCTCTTTTTGGCTAAAGTGTTCTCAGGTCTTCATGTGGTCAGATCCAGTCCATGGTGGCTTTCCTGGAATAGCCATTCAACAAAAGCCTGGCACCTCCACTTTGTTTCAGCTCCTTTGCAGCCATGATGCCTTTCTCTTAGCGTGCTTACTTTTCCCTGTCACTCGTCGCCCTTAGAAAGTTATTTGTGGGAATTCTTTGAGGCTTGGAATGAGGGAGTGTCTTCGGGGAGCATCTGTGCTTTCCTTTGCCACCTGAGGCCACTGTCCATCTGGAACACTTTTAAATAAATTCACAGCTTGAGGTTTTGTATATTTGGCTGCAAACACTGGTGAGGGCGGGCTTGTCGGTACAACTTTTCAGGGATGGTTTTCCCTCCCCCTGCTCTGTTCAGCACCAGGCAATTTTTCTTTGCGGTTCCCTGGGGAAAGGGTGGTGCAGCCTCCACAGTCACACTTTTGTAGTAGACTTCCCACCTTGGGTGGTCCCTAGGTGTCATCTTCCTCCCCAGTGCTCCAGGACGCTGTGAAAATTAGGGCTCAAATGTGCCAAGTTCAGCAAATGCCCCAGGGCAAAAGAGCTTCAGATCACAGCTATCTCTCTGGGTTTCTGGTTTCATTTAGATTTGGCTTGATAATGATCAATTCTTTGATGCTGTACAGAAGGAAAAAAAAATCAGCATTTTTGGTTGTTTTCAGTTGGTTTAAAGACTACCCAGTCTTAGGAATTCCACATGGAGACCTTTATTTTGGTCGCCTTTTACCCCCGGCTCTTGCAGCCCATCAGTCATGTGGGCATACACTCTTAAGCAAAATTACGTTGCCTCTAAGTGGATTTTGCCTTCTACCTTCCATATCTTGCTGCCTATCACGGTGACCTATGAGCCGAGCGATTCCTTAGTGCTCAGCTCTCTGGGGCAAGGAGTGAGCTGTTGGTATTCAGGGTGCTGGGAGTTGTGGGAAAACAGCCTTCTTTTCCTCCCCCCCCGCCCTGCCCTGAGATGTTTCAAGTGGCTTGTTTGGGAGCAGAGGGGCTTCTATTCTGGGGATTTTAGACAAAACACAAGAAAGAAAATATTCTTTTCCTGGGGCATGAAACAGACTCTAAACAAAGGACTTTATATGCCAAGGCTTTAAACAAAGATCCCATAAAGCGTGTTTCCCTCAATCTAGCTTTAAACCAGATTTAAAGAACTTGCCCAGCCCATGCCCAGAAGGGAGGATTTCATTTTATTATTACTGTTTTGTGCCTGCTACAATTATTCATAGAGCCATTGGATTGTGAATCATTCTTTACAGTGTGTGGCGTGCACGGGAGTGTGTGCGTGCCCACGTGCGCACGCAGAAGGGTCTGCCACAGATAAGCGAAGACTCCAGGTTCCCCTGTCCATCTGCCTTTGCATTATAGTCCCTGATTAGACAACTTCTTTAGACTGTGGTGGATGGAATGCCCTACCATTAATTACTAAGTGATTTCTAAATAAATCGCTTAACTTCTCTGTAAGTTGAGAGTAAAACTCATATGTCACTGGGTTGTTGGTAGACATCTAATGAGATAGAGTACACAGAGGGCTCTGAAGTGACCCACCTACAGCACTGCCATCTTGACTGGCTGCATTGCTGCCCGTAGTGCGCCTTTGCTGTGTTTGGTTCTCTGTCCGAAGCTCAAGGCATTCGGGTCTGACTGGGAGATGGCTTCGTATTTCAGGACACACGTCGGCCTAACATACTGCAAGGCCTCGGAGTGTGTCATTTTCACACCGTGTGAGGTTTGACAGTACGGCTTCTCACAAAGGTAATTTAGATTTCAGGAAAAATCATAGACAATGACATTGCATTTGTACAGTATTTTAAAATTGTCCTAGTGTTTGGATATTAACTGACTTGGTTCTCATATTAGTTCTGCGTGGTGGGCAGGATAACTCCATTTTATAAGGAGGGAAGCTGAAATTCAGAGAAAACCAGGAATTCATGTGAGAAGTGATCACTTGGGCCTGTAACTCAAGTCTGAAGTGCTTCCCAAGAGACCCTGCTGGTGTTCCAGTGAAAATGCCATCTTGGTTTAGTCTGGTGGCCCAGTTCCTTGTTTGTAACAAAGGTGCCAAATATTCTTTGATGACAGAATGTGATAGTTTCCTTCTGCTGTGTTAGCTACGAAAGCTTAATGACACTTTCACAATGGTCGTGTGGAGCCCCTCTGGGGAGATTCTGAGATGGTGTAGCTGAGGTGGCTGTTCATTGCATGTCCAGGGATCTCCTTCATGAAAACTCAGTGTTTGAGCAATCGATATTCTCCTGAGCAGTAGGCACGGGTGGATAATCTAACTTCCCCAAGGTGGATTCTGTTGTATTGAGTGTTCAGTTTCAAATAAATGATCATATTTCCCTGTTCATATCGACTGCTAGAACACAGGATGCCGATTTTAAGGGACACGCATTGAGAGCGCATAACTTGTATGTGATAGTATGTGCTCTTATGTTGGTTCCATTTCACATTTATACTCTGGCTTTTTCCTCCCCCCACCCCCACATTCTAATGTGTGTTCATTATAGTATTATATTTTATGCTCCCTAATAAATCACTTAAAAGACTTTTAGAAACAAGTTCCCAATTAATAAACAGAAGAATGAAGAAATACATAAGTAGGGCTAGAACTAAAATGTTATTATGGGTTGAACCAGTCATTGAATGTCTAATGGAGGCAGGGATATTTCAGGTCAAATTCATTCAAACTAAGTATGGAAGTGATACCAAGTGAAGAAAGCAATGTGAACAAAAGGATGAGGTTAGGAATGGGTGTGGCATTTGCTTAGAGGTAAAGGTCTGTATGAATTCATAGTGAGAGATAAGAGTGAATATGTGAGTGGGGCCCATTGGTGGATAAAAGCCGTGTAGAGAATTTCAATCTGATTCAAAATACAATGGTGGATTGGCTACATGTGTTTATCTCCTATGCCCTCAAAAATCACTAAGATGACAGTAAAGGAAATATAAGGGTACAACTCACAAAGGCCAGCATATCAGTAGAAGAGAGATTTCAGAAAGTCTTGGGAAGACAGCTGCAGGAGAAGTAATAATGGACAGAACAGGGCCCACAGTGTCCATTGCAAGTGCTATCAGAGGGGAGACAGGTGACAAGAGGGTTTACTCGTCGCCCAGAAGCTGTCAGGTCTCAAAGGCACCAGGTAGCATGGAAGGTGGAGCAAAAGCCAAGGGTTGATAAAGGTCTGCATGAAGCTGCCCACTCACGCAGTAACCACAATCCTCTCCCTCAAGGAGGTTGGAAGTTATCTTGTGAGTTGAGCCAGATCAGCCCTGGGCTAGGCAACAGCTGGGGCAGCAGGCAGAGCAGAGAAGAGGGTCAGATATAGGGTTGAAAGTGGGAAGATAGGTTGAAAGCCTTCCTATTGCACCACAGGAGCTCCAGATTTCTTAATGAACCTTCTTTGCTCTCAGCACGTCAAAAGGCAGACATGTCGCTGGCCCTGCTCTTGCCCCATAGCAGGCAAGAAACTGAAGAAGCCTTGTCTTCAGAAACCAAATGGCCCAAAAGGAAGGCTTGTCACCTACTGGCTCAAAGGGAACCCCATAGATGGAGAAGCTCTGGCTCCCACACTAAGCTTTCTGTCAGACTTCAGCACCTAAATCTTGAATAGCAGCAAATAATCCTGGATCATCTGATATTTAAGGAACATCGCTAACATTGACAGAGTCAGAATACAAGAATCTGGAGGGAAGAGGAAAAAAAAAATGCCCAGAACACAAGAAGAGACAACAACAAAAAATAACCACAAAAACTCTGAGACATAAAGTGATATAATTCATCTGTATATCAAAAATAAAAGCCTTTAAAAAAATAAACAATAGAAAACCAATCAGACAGTAAGAAGAGCGTCTGAAACTTGAAAAAAAGAAAAAATATCAATAGTAAAGTTGAAATAGAAAATAAATGCCCCAAGAGGAAGAATGAAAAGGCAGAGGTGGAGAAAAATAAAATATAAGACACATGAGAGGATCAGTCAAGGCTGTCCAAATATGAAGAAGCCAAAAAATGGAACCAAGAAAAGGAGACGAAATAAAAAACAAAAAAACATTTTATCAGAATTTATGGATGAATGTCTAGAGCGGGCACTCTCCAGCATGGTTGCCGTTAGCCACGAAGGCTAACGAAATTAAAAACAAAATTAATTGAAATAAAATAAAATTAGTATTTCAGTTCCTCTGTGAAGGACCACACGTGGCTAGCAACCACCCACGATGTTGCGCCACACAGATAAAGGACATTGTCATCATTAGAGCCGGTTCTGTGGGACGGTGTGGCTCTAGACAGAAAGCACCCACTAAGCACCCCGCTTACGAGTGAGAAGGCACTCTAGGACATTACGTTGTGCAATTACCTAACTCCTAGCTCCTGCTCTGCCTAGCCTCCTCTCACCACAGGAGCCACAGGAGAAGGAAATATGGAAGGTCCCTTCCCTGGCTTGTTTACTTCTCCCACTATAAGCTTCATATCTAAATATAAAAAAAGTTTACTGGACACCTTCTGGGGCCCAGGCACTGGTAATAAGCATGTGACATCCCTCGTGTCATTTCTCTGTCACACCAAATCCAAGAGGTGGATTCTTCTGTGCCCATTTCACCGAAAAGAGAAGGAAAAGCTAAGTAGCTTGCCCAAGGTCACACAGCAAGACCTTCTGTTTCCAAGACCCTCTGCCCTAACCATTGGGCTCGACTGTTCGCTCTCTGTAGGCTGTGAGTGTGTATGTGTGTGTGTGGGCATGCTCGGAGCAGGGGCTGTTTGATTTGAACTTTGACAAGTTTTCCTACTTGAGGGATTAAAAGCATAGTAAAATCCAGAAGCCCCAAAGGAATGACCGTTCCCCCTGACGAGATGTCAGACTAGCAGGTCTAGACAATTTTAAGGGAAGGTTTCCCTGGCGTTGCTTCAAGACACAACCCACACCTTGTACTTGATCCAAGTGACTCCTCAAACCAGGTCCCATCATAGGTGCCTTCTGCCAGACCCCACTCATGGTTCTGTCCCTTGGCAAAGCAACGGAGGGCCCTGAGGGAAGGTGGGAGTAGAGGGGGAGAAACCATGACTCCCTGCTTGAAATCCACGAAGCCCCATTGCTTTAGCTCCCAAGGGTGCTTTCCTCTTTGCAAGAGGTAAGAATTAAGGCCAAGACCTGTTGCAAAAAAACTACAAATGAGGCTCCAACTGGGGCGTTTTAATGTGAGACAGAGCAGCCTTTGGGAGAGGCTGCACTACCGCAGGCGGTAGGAGAGGCGACAACTTTTTAAGCTCCGTCTGCAGGCTGGTACTGCGCATGCTCTCGGGATGCCGGAAGTCACGTCCTTCTCTACCTCTTTATTTGTGCTTCCTTCTAAGCTATTTTGAAGTGTGGTGGTAGAGCATACTTCTCTTTATGCTCCTTTTTATACTGCCATGAACTATTTTCGGAGCATTAGATTTTAACACAAGTGCTTTTTTTTTTCCTACTAGGAGAAATTAAGGCTTATTCATGGGCAGAAATACCCAAACCATGAGGTCTAACAGTTTCAAGCTGAGGCAGGAGGGTGTGTGGGGTGCGTGTCTAGGATAAGGATGAGGGCACACAATAGCCTCACATGTTGATACTGGGAAGGACGGGAAAGGAAGGGAGGGAGGGAAAGAGGAAGGAAAAAGTGAAAATTTAAAAAATTGCACTGCCAGATGACAGTTTTGTGGTGACGCAAATATTTCCTTATTCCAGAGCCACTTGCCACTCACGCGGGCCATCCTTTGTCACAGAATGCTGTCATTCGGGGGCGGAGAGACATCCCACGTATCCTGGGCTGGCGTCTGAAATGCACCGGAAGAGCCCTCTCCTTGTGGCGGGAAGAGTGTTGCCACTTGACACGTGTAGCCATGTGTGTTCGTGTAAACAGCACGCGTGCCCCCAGTTCATATGACTTCAACCTGTTTGGAGTGCCGAGTTGTTAGCTGAACGCTAAATCAGATGCAGGTTTTCCAGAGCCTCTCTCTGAAGGGGGTAAGCCTACTCTTTTGGTAACTGACAACACAACGGAAAAGTTCAGTTCTGAGAGCCAACTGGAGCATCTCAGGGGAACAGCTCTCCAGAAAGATGCCGGGCTTTTAGCCCCGAAGCTGAAAATGGCCTGGTAACCAAATGGGAACCCTCCTGGCCGCCGGCATTTCTGTGTTCTCAGCAAGGGCTCTGAGGGATGCCGGTAGTTCTCGCACCTGAAAGACTCCCCGATAAACCTGGAATTGATTCAAAGGAGTGGAATTCTTTTTCCTTCATGAACCAAAATAGGCACTATTGCTAACGCTTGATTTTTACCAATCCACCTCCAGAGAGATTAGATCAGACAGCAAGATGAAAGTGTTAGAGATACAGTCTGATGAGAAAAAGGAGCCCACACGTGTGCAGAGGGGAGAGGCTTAGATAACTCCCCAGGACATTTTGCCCACCCGCTCTCCTTGCCCCAAGTCACCACCTCTTACACCCTACGCCATGGCATCCGTGCTGGGGAGGTTGGAGGCTGTTTTCCTTTTGATGGAGTCTCCAGTTTTCATTTATTTCGGTCACAAACCCAATGCCTCTTAAGCAACCTTCTTGTGGCTCCAGGCCCAGTGCTGTTGTTAGTTGTGAGCACCTAATGGGTGAGAGGCTTTAATTAAATCTCCCCCTCCAGTGTGTCCCCCAATTTTGTTGCTGTGAACCAGCGGAAACTTCCGGCACTTCACAGGGTGCGTGGGTTGGACAGCGAGCATCGCAGTCAGGATGACCTCGAATCTCAGGGGTTTAAAAAGAAAAGCTTCCATCTCGCTCACGTCCTCACGTCATTACACTGGCCGTCGCTCGGCTCTGTGTTAGCTATGCTTTGGGATCCAGGGTTGAAGAGCACCTCTGTCTGGAACTTGCTGCTGTGATGGAGGGAAAAGAGATGCGGCCGACCACCTGCCGGCTTTGAATGCTTCTGCCGGGAGCCGGCACATTTCGCCTCTGCCTGCCTTTCATTGACCAGAGCAGGTCACTTGGCCCTTCCCGTGTTCCACGGGGAGGGAATACCTAATCCTTCCTGGCAGAGGGTCACCGTCAGGAGGACAACTGCGATATTCCATGGAGCCAGCAGGGTTCGCACTCAGAGGGGCTTCTGACAATTCTTGGATCGAAATTAATACAAAAGACTTTCCTATTTGTCCAAGTAGTCAGAGAAAGCCTAAAGTTGGTGATGCCATTGCGGGAGGCACCCTGCAAGCCTGGCATTACCATTCCCCGAAGTATCCTATGGAGCAGGAGTAATGTGTGAAGAACATTTTCTTTCAGTTCCACCCTTGCCTTTGAAGCCCAGCCACACACGAAAGTCCCCGCTCAGGCCTAGGCCTGCCCAGCGTGGGCCAAGCCTCACTCTCCTCCCAGGCCCTGGAGAGCCCGCCTGCCTACCCTGGGTGGCCCAGCCCTGCGGAGGCATCTCCCTCAGGAGAGCGGAGGCCCCTCCATCCCATCTGGACCCCAGAGCCCAACTGTCTTGGCTGAGGCTGCCCAGGGTGTCAGTCAAACTCACGAATATTCTTTTAATACTGAATAACCATGTAGGGCTGGCAGGGCTCCCTCCGCCTGACAGATGGCGAACACATGCCTCGGGCAGCCCAGCACTCCACATCAATCTCTCTCTGCTGGCTTTCAGCACATCCTTTAGGCCAAGGCCCCTTTCTAGCTTCAGCTCGTGATTGCAATGCAGAGTCTCTTCGGAGGGCTGGGGGGTGTGGAGAGATTTTTCGGAGGAGGGGCAGGAAGTTCCCGTGCTGCTATCAGATGCTGTTAGATAGATGATCAGATTTCCCCCTGGCAGGGCTGGTCCTCTGCTGATTAGCTGCCCTAGCAGCTCCTGTGTGGGCAGAAGGGCCTCGAAATCTTGCCAGCAACTGGGAAACATTTTCGTTTGTAAGATTGGACCCTTCCCATTATCACTAGGCTTTTCTTGTACTTTGGATTTCAAAATCAATCTTTTTTCACATCCCCTTTAGAAGCTTAGAGCATGTTGGAAAAGACAGCTTGTACAATTTGTCAGAGTTTGTTAAGAGAGGGGGATTTTCATGAGCCCATGGGCACCTGGGCCAGGAAAGCCGGGCGCTCCGTTGCAGGCTGGGCATCCGGCTGAGGTCCGAGTGTCTGGGCATGCCAAGCTGCTCCTACTCATTGCCATGGCCTGAAAGACCATCTGCACCCTGACGCTCCCGGATACCTGTCTCCAGCCCAGGCCTTCCCCGGAGCTCCAGCTCTACCATCACACAACCTTCTAGATGTCTCCATTCAGATGCCGCGAGAGCAGCTCAAACTTCCCACATCCAGAACCAAACTCATGAGTTCTTTTCTGAGGCTCGTCTTTCCAGCAGTTTCCACAGTCTCAGTGGAGGTTGCCACCCTCTTCCTCTGCTTAAGACAGAAACATGGGAGTCGATCTTGGTTTCCTCCTCTCTCCTCAATCCATCTTGCCCTTCAGACATCTGCTCCACCAGCAAGTCCTTTCCTATCTGCCTCCCACCAATGTCGTGAGTTGGTTCGCTTCTCTTTGCCTTCATGGTCGCCAGTGCTAGACAAGCTTCTGTCGCTTCACTCCAGACTGTTTTAGAAGCCCTCATTTCTGGGACGCCTGGGTGGCTCAGTTGTTAAGCGTTGGCCTTCGGCTCAGGGCGTGATCCCGGAGTCCTGGGATCGAGCCCCACATCAGGCTCCTCTGCTGGGAGCCTGCTTCTTCCTCTCCCACTCCCCCTGCTTGTGTTCCCTCTCTCCCTGGCTGTCTCTCTCTCTGTCAAATAAATAAATAAAATCTTAAAAAAAAAAAAAAAGAAGCCCTCATATCTGCCGTCCCATCCCAACCCTGTCCTGATCTTTTCTCCACGTAGTAGCCATTGGGATCTTCCAACATAAGTGAGGCCATTTCAGCATTAGGTTGGGAGCCTTTAATGACTAAAGAGGCAAACTCTTTGACAGTCACAGGCTGGTCTCCGGCTCTGCTTCCTGCCCAGCATCAGGCCGCCATGCCCTCTCTTTCAGCAACACTGGCCTCTTGCAGTTCTTCTGTCTTGCCCAAACTCTGTTTGGCCTCAGGGACTTCACACGTGCTTTCCCCACTGCCTGGAATGCACTTACTAGCTCTCCACTCGATTGACTTATTTTTGGTCATTTAGGTCTTAGCCCAGAAGTGTGTATCTTGAGAGAGATGTAGAGGTGACTCTGGTGACTAGAGGCTAAGGGCCAGGCAAGGATTTATGGAAAGGGTGCATACTGGGGAGGGACTGGCTGAAGCTGCCCCGTAAGGCATTAGCGGGGCTTATAAGAGTGCGGAAAAGCTGAAGGCAAGCAGACCGGTTGGAGAGGGGACACAATGGGCCAGGAGAGTCTGGGGGAGGTGGCCTAACTTCAGCAGAGCACCAGGGGACCAGTAGCAGGTCGGTGGTGGGCATCGGTCCATCTATAATTGCTGACACTATCGTCTGAGAACCTGTCTGAGGCAGGGAAACATTCTTACACCAACTGCTTTTCCTTTCTGAACTCCCAGGGGCTGGCATTTCCAGTTTCAATGATTCTAAAGGATAATTTTACGTCTGTGGCTCCTGTTGGCCGCACAGCTTGCCTCGCTTGGGATTTGGGATAGATTACCGTCGCGCAGCTTAAGCAATGCTGGCGTCCTGCACACGTGCTTCAAGACAAGGAACCTTCAAGGGCGGAAGGAGGCCAAGTTCTTTCAGAGGAAGATTCCCACGCATCTTGTTTGGGGCACCCTGCCGAGGGAGCACCCCACTGAGGGAGCACGGGGCAACTCCAGGATCCTGTGCTCCCAGGGGCACCCTTGGCAGGAACATCCTGGGGCCATCAGTCCAACACCACAGCCAAATAAAAACCTTCCAGAAAACAGTGTGAATCACTGCTTACCAAAAATAGTAATGGTGGGGGGAAACCCAAAGCCATTTTCCGTGCACTTTCTCACACCATGTACTTAAAGTCTGTTTTCACATTGTGTATTGAATATACTGAATTTCACATTTAGTGATTTTCCTCATTTAAAAGCTTGTTGGGGCTCCATGTATCACCTGACTGTTGTGTCCTTGGTTTGCTTACTGTCTGGGTGAGTAAAAGGCTCCTTCAGGTGAGTGCAGAGGCAAAGGGCTTATTTGTTTCCTCCCTTAGCTTGAATTGATCTCTTAAGGAGAAAGTTTTACTATTTTATAATTTTTCATTCACGATTGAACATGAAAAGCCATTGTTAGTGGGGAATGAAAAGAAAATGCTGATTTTGAGAAACAGACCTGGGGCCTCTAGCACGAAATCGAGATGTAGGGTGGACAGGGAGTCCCTGGCTACTGTTTAGATCACAGTCCACTTAAATGGTTATAGAAACACAGGACTTAGGGTGTTTAACTTTTATGATGTCTGAGACATGAAGAAACCACAATTAGATACTTGGGAAAAAATAGGCACAGTGGTACTCTGTTCTGCAGATCCTTTTTGTAGACAGCGGAGGATTTATTATTCCATGTGACGTGCCCAACCCTGAGTAAATTCACATTTGAGCAGATCATGTTATTTTGTATTCTACATCTGTAAGCCAAGATGTGCCCCCAAGAGGATCAGAGGAAGGAAGCTGGGATTGATCCGTTTGTGGCATTGTACTCTCTTATCTTGCGGCTCATTCTGTTCAGATTTGGGGAGAAGGGGGGGATGTAGGGTTTTGAATGAAATTTGCTTTGTAGAGTCCAACGCCCCCTCCCCCTGCCGCCGGTGTTTATTCTTGTATGAAGCTCAAAAAATATCCATGAGTTTTATCTGTGTTTTTTCCTCTATCTCGATTTTTTTTTCAAATATTTTATTTATTTATTTGACAGAGATAGAGACAGCCAGCGAGAGAGGGAACACAAGCAGGGGGAGTGGGAGAGGAAGAAGCAGGCTCATAGCAGAGGAGTCTGATGTGGGACTCGATCCCAGAACTCCGGGATCACGCCCTGAGCCGAAGGCAGACGCTTAACCGCTGTGCCACCCAGGCGCCCCTCTATCTCGATTTTTAATCGGTAATATGTAAAATGTTTAAAAAGCATATGCAGTATTTAAAAAGCTATATAATGAACAGTAAGTTACCTTCCTACTCCTGTCCCCCAGCCAACCTCTGTTATCAGTTGTTCTTCTCCCTTATCAGAGATGACCCCGTCCCTCCCCACAACCGTCTGTGTGCGTGCGTGTGTGCGTGCGTGAGAGAGAGAGAGAGAGAGAGATCGTGTGCCTATATGTATGCTGAAGATGTAACCGGTAGCACACTACATCCCCTGCTCTACCCCTTTCATTGTTTCCCTGGACATACGTCTTTGGGATTGAAACCGACCTGCTCTATAAACGAGCCCCGTGAGGAATCTCTCCTCCGTGAACGAGGTACTAGCTGCAGCTCGTTGGAACCTGCTTTGTTTTGTATCACAGTTGCTGAAGGAAAAGAACCATGACGAATTTACAACCCAATTTTAGCTTTTTCTTCAGCTTTCTTCTCTTATTAACTTCCATTTTCTCGTGTTTATTCAGGGTCTCTCATCTTTCCTTCTTTCGTCTCCCATTACTATTTTGCTTCTCCCTCTTTTCTCTCTTGCACACACTCTCTATTTCGACTTGGCCCCCTAAGAGCTGTTCTTGCTGCCTCTGACATGTTCTCATTTCTTTCCGGCAATTTTTCTTCTCCCTGAAGATTTAGCCCAGCTTTGCATGGGGCAGCCCCTTCATGTCCGTGATTGACACAAGATGCTCTTTTTGGCAATTGGAGGTCTATCTTTTTGGTAAAATATATTAGTCCAAGAGGGTTCTACTTGAAGTGGATGTTATTTCTGGTCTGCAGGGAAGTATTGCTCATCATTTCGGCTTTCCAGCTGGGTGGGACAGAAGGAGGCCGGAGAGGCTTGTCTGCCAGGTCAGGAAGGGGCTCGGGGATTAGGTGAAGTCAGGATTCGTCATCCGCTGTCTCTTTCTGCCCAACAATGAGCAGTCGTCTGTGAGAGACGAAGACAGAGAGAAGGGAAATGCAAATGGTCAGAGGGGCAGCAAGAGGGGCAGGTGAGGGACCCTGGGTAAACATGGGAAATAGCTGTTAGTAACAGAAGGAAGCTGCTGCAGGAAGCCCGGCAGCCAGGAGGGTGTCGCTGTAGACGGAGATAACTCAGTGCACATGTAAGTCTCAAGGAGGAAAGATCTCCTCTCCCTCTGTCCTTGCACAGCCCTGCATTCACACATCAATTCCAGGTAGGCTCAGGGGACAAGGGCAATGTGGACAAGCGGAGGAGGGGCTGGCTGGTAAAAGGGGGGCAGGTGGGAGAAGCAGGGAGAGAAGAGGTGGTAGATTGTAACATGGAAAACAGGGCGCTGCATTTACTGCTCCAGCCAAGACCTGGTTCAGAAGGTTTGAGATGTTGGGTGGATGGACACTTCTTCTTGCCCTTGGGCAGAGCTGGGAAAGAAACGGAGGGGTTCCTCAGAGGTGGTTTGGGCAAGATGGAGCATGTCCTTCTGGCTTTGCTCAGAGCACTCCTTCTCACAGAAGCTTCCCCAGCCACGCTGCCCCCAACACACCAACTCCTGATGCCCCCAGTGTTGCTTTTCACCTGAGCACTTGTCTCCTGCCTACAGGTTGCTTCTCTTGCTGTTTTCTTTTCTTCTGTTGTTTCATGTTGTAGTGCTTTCTATCTCCCCTCATTAGAATAAAAACTCTAGGGTAGAGATTTCAGTCTGGTTTTTTTCTTCCCATTTTGTTCACTTCAGTAGCTCCAGTGCTCAGAACAGGGCCTGTCACATAGTAGGTGCTCATTAAGCACTTGTTGAATGAATGAATGAATGAATGAATGAGCAGTTAGTAAGAGGACACTTTGTGATATAACCAGGGCAGAGAGGGCATGAATGTTTCTTTAGCAAAATGAAGCCAAGCTTATTATTCCATAAGAAATATGGCCAACATCACATTAATTGAAGGAGCATGAATCCCTGGTACAGATAAGAAATGAGCATCTTATGACTGAACTCAATCCTCACTGAAGCACAATGAGTTGGCTTCTGGATGTTTTCAGAGCAAACCAGGTGTAATGGAAGCTGCTGGTCATTCCCGCATGCTTGCTCCTCTACCTTCCACCCAGAGCACTGTCCCCACACATCAAAGCCTGGGCCTTCCTCATCTGAAGGGACAGACAGCCCTTCTCAGGGAAGAACAGCAAATGGGGCAGGAAATGGGGAGTTCTGCTTTCCTTCCAGGGGTAAAGCCTCAAGGGGGACCCTAACCCATCAAGCCCATGGTGCCCACTGCTTCTGTGCAGCCTTGGGAAAAATCCTTCCACAAAGCAGAACTCCTCAGAAGAAAACAGTTAGTGTTTTCTCCCAGACCCCTAATGAACCTCATATCCCTGTTTACCTTGGGCACCTCAGTCATCCTTAAAGCCCCATGGCTCCTGGCCTCCCCTCTACCATGCTCCCCCATGCTCCAGGGGTTCATGGCCTGGGATTAGCTGATCCCCCATATCCCCAGTCCCTTCAGACATCATCATGGCATCCAGCGTTTGTGGGGTCCGGCTTGTTTCTGAGTGTAGAGAACCCCACTTGCTGTGGTGGAGGCAGCTTGTTTGCTTATACTCCAGCCCCTCAGGGTGGGAGGTGGAGCTCAGTAGCCTCCTTACTCTCCGTTTCTGCTTCTGGAAGGTCTCTAGGCCTCTTCCTTCCTTGGCCTTTCCCAGCTCAGTTAATGGTTTCACCATCCAACCAGCTGCTTTGATGAGAAACACTTGGTTTCTCATTTCCTCTCACACTCCAGGTCCAATCCAACAGCGGTTCTTCTGGCCCTGCTATAGAAATGTGACTCACTGAGACACAGGAAGATACATCTGGATCTCTACAAATGAACATCTCCAGCTCTGAGTATTGAGGTACGAAGCGGGGAGCCGTGAAACCGCACACAGATATCGGAAGATAAATGGAAGGGGGAGGGAGCCGCCACGTTCGGGCAACGGGAAGCAGTAGCCACCTGCACGGGGAGCGGGCGGGGCTCACGGACCGGCACCCGCGAAACAGCAGACTGAGACCGTGAGCTGGGAGTGCGCGCCACCAGACTGAAACAGAGCTCCAGTGTGCTCACTGGATCCACTGAGACCGGGAGCTCCGGGAGCGCGCGGGGCGGCTGGTGGCTGGCGGCGTTAGAAACACAAAGGACAGAGACGCGCCAGCCCTGGAAGTGAGGGCTGGGACGCCGGGTGTGGGGCGCACATCCCGGGACGCTGCAGGGTTGAGCAGCACCAACAGAAACAGAGTTAAAGTGGCCAGATCATCAGTGGAGAACAGCCCGCGATCCCCTCTGTTATGAGACAGAGGCTGAGATCTGGCCACTGCTGCTCTGACTCTCAGAAGAGGCACAGCAAACCGCCAGGGAAAGCCGCCAGAGAACAGAAGCCTGGAAGTACCGGCTCACAGCGTGCCCATCCCCATCCTTCCTCTCAGGGGACACGGAGACTCTACCCAAACAGGGTTGCCTGAGTATGGGCGCTGTAGGCCCCTCCCCCAGAAGGCAGGCTGAAAAATCAAGAAGCCCACATCCCTAAGATCCCTATAAAACAAGGCGCATGGCCTGGGTCCCGGTCAATAATTTGGGCTCTGGACAACCCCGCAACCTCTCCTCATCAGAATGACGAGAAGGAGAAATCCCCCCAGCAAAGAAGAAACAATGAGTCTGTGGCCTCTGCCACAGAACTAATGGATATGGATGTAACCAAATTATCAGAAATGGAGTTCAGAGTAACAATGGTCAAGATGATGTGTAGACTTGAAAAGTATTAACGAAATGTTAATGAGAATATAGAATCTCTAAGGGCGGAAATGAGAACGAATCTGGCAGAAATTAAAAATTCCATGAGCCAAATGCAGTCAAAACTAGAGGCTCTGACGCCCAGAGTAAATGAGGCAGAGGAACGTATTAGTGAATTGGAGGATGGGTTAGTAGAAGAAAAAGCGAAAATAGAAGCTGGACTTAAAAAAATCCACGCCCACGAATGTAGGTTACGGGAGATTACTGACTCAATGAAACGATCCAATGTCAGAATCATCGGCATCCCCGAGGGGGTGGAGAAAAACAGAGGTCTAGAAGAGATATTTGAACAAATTGTAGCTGAAAACTTCCCTAATCCAGCGAGGGAAACAAACATTCACGTCCAAGAGGCAGAGAGAACCCCTCCCAAGCTCAACCATGACAAACCTACACCACGTCACGTCATAGTGCAATTCGCAAATATTAGATCCAAGGATACAGTATTGAAAGTGGCCAGGGCAAAGAAATTTCTCACATA
>NW_024426008.1:966903-967215 GCF_017311325.1 Ursus maritimus
AGTAAAGGGATGGAATACCATCTTTCACACAAATGGACCTCAAAAGAAAGCTGGGGTAGCAATTCTCATATCAGATAGATTGGATTTTAAACTAGAGACTATAGTTAGAGATGAAGAAGGGCACTATATTATTCTTAAAGGAAGTATTCAACAAGTGGATATGACAATTATAAATATATATGCCCCCACCAGGGGAGCAGCAAGATACACAAGCCAACTCTTAACCAGAATAAAGAGACATATAGATAAAAATACATTAATAGTAGGGGACCTCAACACTCCACTATCAGCAACAGACAGATCACCTAAGCA
>NW_024426008.1:970651-977921 GCF_017311325.1 Ursus maritimus
GAGGGGGGTGGGGGAATGGGATAGACTGGTGATGGGTAGTAAGGAGGGCACATATTGCATGGTGCACTGGGTGTTTTACGCAACTAATGAATCATCGAACCTTGCATCAGAAACCAGGGATGTACTGTACGGTGACTAACATAATGTAATAAAAAAATATTAAAAAAAAAAAGAAATGTGACTCACATCTGATCCCTTCCCCGTTGGTCACCCTGGTTGGAGCCACCCTCATCTGTGACCTGATTATTGCTCTTGCTGCTCTCCTGCCCGCTTCCCCAAATCCATTATCCACAGTGCTCTAAAAGGAGAGAAATTTAAAAACCACAAACCAAACTTAACAAACGCCACTTAAAACTCTCCAGTGGTTTCCATCACACTTAAGATAAACCCCTAAACCCATGGACATCAATTGGCATTGGTTTTGGATTTGGTAAATGTAGAATTTGGTAAATAGATGACTCAGCTGGAGAATTGGGGAGCTGAGGCCCTGATGATTGCCTCCACAAAATGGACACATCCTAAAGTCTAGGTTACTATTGGAATTATTTTTGCAGTTGTGGGGTATGTTTAAGGCTGTTTCATCCACGTGAATGAGGTCCTGTAAGAAGGTCGGAAAGGCTCACATGGAGAAAGTCATCCTGTGGCCTGGCAAGGGTATCACCTGCTCTCTCTCGTCATCAGACCTATGTGCTCACCAGTTAGGGCCACGCAATTTCTTGAAGGATAAACCATATGTAAATTTCAAAATTTAAGCTCCTCATTAGGCCTCCATTGATACTACTCTGCTTGGGATAGGGAAGGTTGCCTTATCACTGCTCCCCATGGAGGGTGCGGTCTTGTTACTGCTGAGTGGTGGTGAAAGTCTTGACTCTCCACTGGGCCTCCTGACACTGCCCTAGCAAGGAGGGGGAGGGGACCTTGTTACTGAAGGTACAAGTGGAAGTCCAGGCTTCCCATATGGTCACCATTGACACTGAGGGAATGGGGTGTCTTGAGAGGGGTTTGTCACTGTCGAATGGGTTGAAAGTTCTGGTTCCCCACTGGCCTTCTTTGGCACCACCCTGGTGAGGGATTGGGTGAGGATGGAAATCTAAGTTATACAACCTTTGTTGGCAGAAGTGTTTGGGGGTCTTAGTTTTTCCCGTGGTTTGGCTGGATTATAGTTGTTGTCTAAAAGTTTGTCTTGATGGGCTGCCCTTTCCAAGGACTAGAGAGAGAAGGCTTTTCTTCCAGATTGTTTTTGTCTGTGCCCATTGGTATTTTGGGATTGGCAAAAAGTGGATGTCCATTGCAGATTTAGAAGCTTTCTAATGATAGAGGCTGGGGCATAGATGCTGCAATTCACTTTTGAAATGGTTTTAATCCTTACCTAAAGGTAGTGAAAAAGAAGCATATGTCAGGCTCCAGGAGACACTTGCGTGTAAGAGGAGAAGACTGTCCAACTCAGCCATGGGTATTCAGAAAGGTTTGACGAATTCTAGTCTCTAAGGTGTCTACACAAAAGGGCTCCTGGCTTGTGATCATGGCCACATAGTAGGAGGCTGACCACAGAAAATTAATTTTGAGAAAAGCAAAACCATAAAAGCAAATCTCTGAAGACCTTCCGGGGGTGCTTTAGGAATAAGCTGTTGTGGGGCACCTGGGGGGCCCGGTCAGGTAAACATCCAAGTCTGGGCTTCAGCTCGGATCCTGATCTCAGCGTCATTTGATGGAGCCCCTCACTGGGCTCCATGCTGAACATGAAGTCTGCTGAAGTTTCTTTCTCCCTCTCCTCTGCCCCTCCCCCTGCTCGCTCTCTCTCTCTCAAATAAATAAATCTTATATAAAGAAGGAATAAACTCTTGATTCTGGGCAAACGATGCTCAAGGGAAGATGGCACTGAATTTAAGTACAGTTCTAAAATTGTAGGAGCATTTCGGAAAAAAATCCCAAACAAACCCATTAGATGCTGAGGCAGTTGCCCTAGTTGTATCAGCCACATTTGCTCAGGACACTCCAACGACACTCCTGTTAGCTATTAAACCTCTTTGTCCTCGGGAGAGGGATATTCCCTTAGCAGAGCAGCCCAGGTGTGGCTGTGGCCACCCCCCTTCACCCTGCAAGTTGATACTTCTTTCTTGAGTTATTAGGGGGCGGTCTTTCCATTGAAGCCTCCATGAGGGGACAGTCAGTATTCCTTTTCATAGGGTCAGACTGTTTGGTGGTATGAAATCTTTGCTTCACACAACCAAAGAACCTCTTTAGCTTTAATTTTTAAAATCAGGAAGGTATAAGTCCTAGAGTCAAGCAATGGACTGGGAATATAATACATGTTTAACATCTCTACACTGAGGATGAATTCTGGGAGGCTGGTTATTGAAAGATAGATTGTTGGGGTCTTTGGAGCTGTCAGCAAGGAGCTGCTTTTTAAAAGTAATCTCTTCTGATTGGATTTGAAGGTTTTAATGAACCTGAAATTTTACCAAGGCTATTTGTCCAGATGTGCGTAAAACACTAGGCAGATCCCAGGTTTGATCATGGCAATTCCAGAGTGATGATCCAAGTGCCCATTCTGTACAAGGCCCGGTGGTGACGTTCTCTAGGGAACTTAGTCTAGATGAAGAGATAGAACCTCAACATGTGAGAATCTGAAACAACAATGAAAGATTTGTGATTTGAAACCAATGGCTGCCGCATGATTAACGGATCAATAATTTGTACATATTATGCTGTGCCAGAAGGAGAGAACTCTTTCTGGTCTGGAGGGGGTGGCGTTTGGACTGGTTCAGGGAGGAAAGGAAGGTGGGCTTTGGAAATGTAGAGTAGCCAGAGGAGTCAGCCTAGATATTGAGGAGGCATAGACCCAGCAGGGAAAAAACATGGATTTTGGAACCCACACATGACCTTCTCAGGCAGTGAGAAAACCAGTTTAACAGGGAAGGAGAGATTTTTATCGGTGTAGGTGGGGGCTGGCTCATGGAAGGCTTTGAAAATCAGATTCATGATCAGCTGGTACTTATTCATCACTGCCTAGGTGCCGTGCAATGTTCTAAGCACTTAACGTGTGTCTTAGTTCTCATGTTATTGTGAATATTATTGTCGATATCATTTTGTAGCTGAGGAAACTGAGCATGAGGGAAGCTGAGTTGGTGTAAGTGTGAGGAGCAGGTTATGAATCTGGGTCAGCTCTGCTCTATTGCCCCTTTTAGAATAAAGTTGTTTAAGTGGCCCTCTTGGCAGTAGGGGTCCACTGACAGATGTGGTGGAAGGCTTCTCGGGGAGGAACAGGTTTACTAATAGTTTATGGTGAATACATACTTTGAAGGGCTATTGGACCCCCAGCCTTCCTGGGGCTGCATTTGTACCGTGCTCCTGCGGGACCACTGAAAGGCATTACCCGGCCTCCCAGGTAGCTGAGTCCAGGCACAACAGAAAAGGTGAGATGGGTTGACACACTTCCTCCAAGTGATTCTGGGGGTGGAGGGCTCTGACCTACTTGTGTGGAATCTCACATTGAGCCCAAAAGGAACCCATGTCTTTCCAGTGGGGCTGGGAAGTCAGCGGGGAAGCACACTAATTTTTCTTTCATTCATTTACTCAACCAGTATTAGCTAAGTGCGGCCCATGTGTCAGGAATGGAGCTGGATGCGCAGAGGCCAACTGCTCTCATGGAGATTAGCCTTAACTCATGAGATGATTTTAGATGTCTGTGTGCTATCAGTAGAATGGAGTGTTGTAACCAGGAGTAAAACAGGTGGTGAGGACAGGCCTGAGTTCAGGACAAGTGGGACAGACCTGAAGGACTCAGGGGAATGGCCAGGTGAAGAACAGGGGCAGACACTCCCACAGAAGAACAGGGGCAGACATTCCCACAGAAGCAATAGGAAGTACAAAGGCCCTGAGGAGAGAACGAACCGGGTGAGGTAGAGAAAAGAAAGACCAGGTCGGCTAACGAGGACAAGTGCGGAAGTGTGACAAGAAATGGAGACTTGGAGAGGTGGGCAGGGTCAGGCCAGCCAAGGCCTGTTGAGGTTGAAGTAGAAGTGTAATTTTATTCTGTGTGTGATGGGACATCATTGAGGTTTTTGATCTAGGGAATAAAGAAGATTGTGCTTCATTCACATGTTTAGAGGGGTTTGACAAAGTTTTGTCAAACTGCTCTTCTGAAGAAGAGCCTGGTACAAGTCACTGGTGACATATACCAAAAGCAGTGGTTGGGTGGGAGGTGGGGGGCTCTCCCATGAGGAGCCCTCTAAGATGGGACAGAGGGTTGGTGGCCTTCTGTGTCTCTTCTGTCACTGAGAAGACCAGAAGAACCAGGATTCTGAGGGAATAGTTCTTAGGAATGGCAGATGAGACCTCTTGTAGTTTTTGGTACATGTCATGTGGGAGGTGGGCTTCATGTCCCCAGCCCTTGAACCTGGGCAGGTGGGTGACTGTTTTTGCCACTGGGGTGTGCTGGAGTGACACTATGAGACTTTTGAGGCTGGGCCATGACAAACAATGCAGCGGGAACAGGCGCTCCTGGGATTAGCCCGGCCACAGAGGCCGCATGTGTGCCAGTCCCAGGTGAGCCTGCCAACGGTCCCTGCCAAGGTGCAGGACATGACAGTGAAGCCATCTGTTAGCTGAATACCACAGAGTGACCTTTGTGACTGCCTCATGAGGCAAAGGCCCTTCCCGAAGTCCTGTCAATAAAGTCTTACCTTTAAAATTGTGGGTTACAATAAAACAGTCGTTATGTTAGCCACGAAGTTTTGGGGTGGTTAGTTAAGGAGTGATAGTAATCGGAACGAAGTCCTGTTGTTATGGGCCTTGTCTCTCTTCTTCACCCCAACCTTCAGGGAGAAGATCTCCTTAAGAGTGTAATCCTTTGGGGGCACCTGGGTGGCTCAGTCGGTTAAGTGTCTGACTTTTAATTTCGGCTCAGGTCACGATCTCAGGGTCCTGAGATCGAGCCCTGTGTCGTTGGGCTCCATGCTCGGGGGGAGTCTGCGTCAGAGGCTCTCCCTCCCTCTCCCTCTGCCCCTCCCCCCATTCACACGCTCTCTCTTTCTCTCTCTCTAAAATTAAAAAAGCAAAAAACAAAAACACGATCCTTTGTTAGACTGAACACCAAGGAAACAGAATCTCCCACCAGTGACCTGGAAACAGAGGGTGGTGGAGGCCGAGACTGGCTAGCCAACAAGACCTAAACCTGGTAGTGTTACCCGAGGTTCTCACATTGAGGGTAAATCTAAGGTGGGAAGAGGGCTGCATTTTCGATGGGCCCAGGTCCCATAGCGCCCCATGGTGTCCCAAATAAACGCCGTGAGTAGGGAAGGAGTGGCAGTTCAGGGCTGAGTGGAGCTCTGTGGCTGTACTTGCCCTCAGGCTGCGTCTGGCTACACTGGGACGGAATGGTCTTCTTACTGCAGACCCCAGGACTACAGAGTTTGGGGTCCCAGGCATCTACCTGCAGAAGGCTAGGTCCTGCAACCATGGCTGACGTGAGGGTCATGACCAGTGCCCCAGAGGAGGACAGAGGCATGCCCTGTGGCCAGCAGCTTGTCAGAAGACCCTCATACAAATTTCTTAGGCTTATTTCCTCAGGGACTTTCTATGAACACAGCAGAATACCAACTCCAGAGCTGTGATAAGATCCCAATTTGATCTGGCTTCTGTGTCATCTTGATTTTGAGAACTGGTTCTGTTCTGAAACAAAAATATGGGTGGTGCTTCTGGATAAAAAACAGTCAAAATCCATGGTGTTTCTTCATGATAAAAGTTTGTGAAAAGAAAAAGCTGTGTTGGTCCCAAGCCTCTGGGTTGGCAAGTTGACCTCTGGTTTGGCCTCTTTTCTGCATGTCACAAAATGAGTTTATAAATGAGTGCTTAAGAAGACTCCAAAACAAAAGAGAAAAGCCTCTTTGGCAGAATGATAGTGGGAGCGGAGCTATCTCGCTCTGGGACAAACGTCATGTGAGGACTCTGCGGCCACTCCTGAATTGGGCTCCCTTGATTGCATTATGCTTTACAACCGGTTCTTAAATTGGCCATGGGATCTTATGCTCGTTTCTGGAGGCGAGGGGCCTGAGGACAAAGGCAGGATGGCCATCCAAAAGTCAGAGGTGAACGCAGTCCACAAGTTTCTTCCCCGGGTCATTCATTAAGAACCATCAATTCCACTGTCACAGTCGGTCACTCTACGGTGTCTCTGACAAGAATGAGGTCCGCCAGCAGCCAGAGACTAATAATGCCACACAGATTTCCACTTTCCAGATTGACTGACTACACTTTGGTCTTTTTACTTTTAATCTCCCTTGTACTTCATTACTTACTATTAAATACTTTGGGAAGCACACTTCAGTTATGCTTATTAGGCTATCTTTTCCACAATATGCATATATATACATCTGGGCATGCATTTCTGTTAGTTTTAGCTCAGTTTTCTGTTGTTCTTTGATCCCAAGTTGGAATTGTTCATGTACATATTTTTCCAGTTTTATTGAGATATAACCAACACAGCTCACTGTACAAGTGTAAGGCGTACAGCAGAATGGTCTGACTTACATATGCTGTGGGATGAGGACCCAGCATCTCATATAGATACAATAAAAACGTGGAAGCATAAAAAGAAAAAAATTTTTTTCTTGGGATGAGAACTTGTAGCCTTTCCTCTCTTTCTGGCTTTGCCTTGTACCACACAGTGGTGTTAACTTCAGTCATCATGGTGTGCCCTTCATCCCTGGTACTTCCTTCTTGTAACTGGAAGTCTGTGCCTTTTGACCACCTCCCTCCAGTTCTCCTCCTCCATCCCCGCCTCTGTTAGCCACAAATCTGATCCTGATCCCTTTCTCTATAGTTTT
This sequence comes from Ursus maritimus, assembly GCF_017311325.1. Taxonomy (NCBI): domain Eukaryota; kingdom Metazoa; phylum Chordata; class Mammalia; order Carnivora; family Ursidae; genus Ursus; species Ursus maritimus. Next base: position 977,479 of record NW_024426008.1, read on the forward strand.
TTTTTTAAGTGGCATCATTTATTTAATAGTAAATGTCAATACTATGGGATTCTATGGCATTAAAAAAAAAGTTGAAACCAATAACATGGTTCCCCATTTCTTGAGTCTCTACTGATCATGCCCCTTATGAGATTACACACTGTTATCACTGTTACGTGGTTGTAATTAGTGTTGATGTCAGCAGAGCGTCGTCAAATAAACAGTTCTGGAAACCAAAAAGCAGAACATCAGCCAATTGCTAACTGTTCTTATGTCCTGAGACCTTAAATTATTGTTATTCTTTTTTTCACTCATATACTTCCACAAATCAGAAAACTAAAGCCCAGAGATGGAAATCTAATTTACACAAAACACTGCTCTCAAAGGATTTTCTTTTCTTTTTTTTTTTTTAAAGATTTTATTTATTTATTTATTTATTTATTTATTTATTTATTTATTTATTT